>NC_135897.1:11958198-12062853 GCF_964194155.1 Cetorhinus maximus
GTGTGATGAGTTGTAGGGGGGGGGGTGGGGTGGAGGGGAGGGAGGTGGGAGGGGGGTGGGGAGGGTGGGTTCCCTGTCCAGGGAGGGAGGGAGGGGGGAGGGGAAGGGGAGGGTGGGTTCCCTGTCCAGGGAGGGAGGGGGGGGAGGGGAGGAGGGGAGGGGGGGTTCCCTGTCCAGGGAGGGAGGGAGGGAGGGGAGGGGAGGGTGGGGTTGGTTCCCTGTCCAGGGAGGGAGGGTGGGTTGGTTCCTTGTCCAGGGAGGGAGGGGAGGGTTGGTTCCCTGTCCAGGGAGGGAGGGGAGGGTTGGTTCCCTGTCCAGGGAGGGAGGGGAGGGTTGGTTCCCTGTCCAGGGAGGGAGGGGAGGGGAGGGGAGGGGAGGGTGGGTTCCCTGTCCAGGGAGGGAGGGGAGGGTTGGTTCCCTGTCCAGGGAGGGAGGGGAGGGGAGGGGAGGGGAGGGTGGGTTCCCTGTCCAGGGAGGGAGGGGAGGGAGGGGAGGGGAGGGGAGGGTGGGTTCCCTGTCCAGGGAGGGAGGGTGGGTTGGTTCCCTGTCCAGGGAGGGAGGGGAGGGGAGGGTGGGTTCCCTGTCCAGGGAGGGAGGGGAGGGAGGGGAGGGGAGGGTGGGTTCCCTGTCCAGGGAGGGAGGGGAGGGAGGGGAGGGGAGGGTGGGTTCCCTGTCCAGGGAGGGAGGGAGGGGAGGGGAGGGGAGGGTGGGTTCCCTGTCCAGGGAGGGAGGGTGGGTTCCCTGTCCAGGGAGGGAGGGTGGGTTCCCTGTCCAGGGAGGGAGGGGAGGGGAGGGTGGGTTCCCTGTCCAGGGAGGGAGGGAGGGAGGGAGGGGAGGGTGGGTTCCCTGTCCAGGGAGGGAGGGAGGGAGGGAGGGGAGGGGAGGGGTGGGTTCCCTGTCCAGGGAGGGAGGGAGGGAGGGGAGGGGAGGGGAGGGTGGGTTCCCTGTCCAGGGAGGGAGGGAGGGAGGGGAGGGGAGGGGAGGGTGGGTTCCCTGTCCAGGGAGGGAGGGAGGGAGGGGAGGGGAGGGTGGGTTCCCTGTCCAGGGAGGGAGGGAGGGAGGGAGGGGAGGGGAGGGGAGGGTGGGTTCCCTGTCCAGGGAGGGAGGGAGGGAGGGGAGGGGAGGGGAGGGTGGGTTCCCTGTCCAGGGAGGGAGGGAGGGAGGGGAGGGGAGGGTGGGTTCCCTGTCAGGGAGGGAGGGGAGGGGAGGGTGGGTTCCCTGTCCAGGGAGGGAGGGAGGGAGGGGAGGGGAGGGGAGGGTGGGTTCCCTGTCCAGGGAGGGAGGGGAGGGTTCCCTGTCCAGGGAGGGAGGGAGGGAGGGAGGGGAGGGGAGGGGAGGGTGGGTTCCCTGTCCAGGGAGGGAGGGAGGGGAGGGGAGGGGAGGGTGGGTTCCCTGTCCAGGGAGGGAGGGAGGGGGAGGGGAGGGGGAGGGTGGGTTCCCTGTCCAGGGAGGGAGGGAGGGGAGGGGAGGGGAGGGTGGGTTCCCTGTCCAGGGAGGGAGGGGAGGGAGGGGTGGGTTCCCTGTCCAGGGTGGGAGGGGAGGGAGGGTGGGTTCCCTGTCCAGGGAGGGAGGGGAGGGGAGGGGAGAGGAGGGAGGGTGGGTTCCCTGTCCAGGGAGGGAGGGGAGGGGAGGGTGTGTTCCCTGTCCAGGGAGGGAGGGGAGGGGAGGGGAGGGTGGTTTCCCTGTCCAGGGAGGGAGGGGAGGGGAGGGGAGGGTGGGTCCCTGTCCAGGGAGGGAGGGGAGGGGAGGGGAGGGTGGGTTCCCTGTCCAGGGAGGGTGGGTTCCCTGTCCAGGGAGGGTGGGGAGGGTGGGTTCCTGTCCAGTTGGTTTTTAGGTTGGATTTATTTCTGACATTTGATCATTTTTCAGATCCAGGTTTGTTGGGTGATTGCTGTATTATTAATGGTGACTTCTCTCTGCCTGAATGTTGCTGTGGATTTGTTTAGCTTGTAAATTTGGCGCTGACCCTTTTTTCCAGTTTGCTGCAAGTTTTAAGAGGGAGGTTTGGACGAAGGGCCATTTCATCACCGCTTTCTCGCGTGAGAAGCTGATCATCCGGTTGTGGCAGCATTTGGCTCTCTCTTCAATCTATTCTGGCCTCAGTGTCAGTGCCCTACAGCCTTAAAACTTTCGTCTGAGCAATTACTTCCAGTCATCTGTCACTCAATCTATCAATCAATGAAGAATTAGGAGCAGGAGTAGGCCATTCGGCCCCTCGAACCTGCTCAGCCATTCCATAAAATCATGGCTGACCTGATTGTGGCTTTAATTCCACTGTCCTGTCTGCACCCCCTCCACTCTCTTTTCTATCAAAAATCTGCCTAACTCAGCCTCGAATAAACTCAATGACCCAGCCTCCAATTGCTTTCTGGTGTGGTATCTGCAACCCTGGCTGAGTGGTGGTGTTCCAGCCAGAAGTTTGCAGATTCAGTTTCCACCCCAGTGACTTGATTGTAGGATAGGAATTTAAACCAAAATCTCATCATCCCTCTCTGGCAGATGCAGCACAACCCACAGCATTTTTTGAAGAGGGTTGGATTTCTCCCTTGTTATCCTGGCCAATAATTATCCCTCAATCAACATCACTCCTGGGGAAGATGGTGGCATAGTGGTAATGTCACTGGATTCATAATCCAGATGCCCAGGCTAATGCTCTAGGGAAATGGGTTCCACTAAATTCCACTAATAAATCTGGAATATAAAATTACTGTGACCATGAAACTATAATTGATTGTTGTAAAAACCCATCTGGTTCACTAATGTTGTTTAGGGAAGGAAATCTGCCATCCTTACTTGGTCTTGCCTACGTGTTACTCTTAACTTGAAATGGCCTTGCAAATCACTCAGTTCAAGGGCAATTAGGGAGGGGCAACAAATGCTGACCCAGCCAGCAACACCCACGTCCCATGAAAGAAATAAAAAAAAACCTTAAAATGACCAAATAATCAGTTTTATCACATTGCTGCTTGTGGGAGATGCTTGATTTTTTGTAAAGCACTTTGGGACCTCAGGACGTGAAAGTGCTCTGCAAATGTAAGCTCTTTATTTGAAACTTTCCCTTTACGATCCTCACCCTGTGCTCTCATGTACTGAACTAGGTTCTGTAGACTATTCTATACACTTCCGTATGCTCTTCTAAACACCACTAGCTTATCCAGCTCTGAGTTTATCCTCTGATTATCCCTAGTGTCTTCACTGTCCTCGGCCCTGCCCCTTATGTCTCAGATCACTGCTTTACATGTAGCCTGACAAGGACATTGCACAGCTTCAGCATTGCCTCTGGGAGTTTGAACCCAAATTTTGAAAAAGTAAATAAGGATGGAAAATAAAGTTCAACACAGATAAATGTGAGGTAGTACATTTTGATAGGATGATTAGGGAGGTCACTTCGTTCTTGGAAGATGCAAGTAGAGGAACTAAGATTTCTCAGTGTACAAATACATCAGTCACTAAAAGTTGCACCACAGGTTAGCAAGGTCATTCAAAAACAAACCAAGCACCAGGCTTTATTTCTAGAGGGCTAGAATTGAAAAGTAGGGAAGTTAGCTAAATCTATATCAAACCTTGGTAGACCATACTTAGTACTGCATGCAGTTCTGGTTGCCACATTACAAAAAGGATATAGAGACACTGGAGAGGGTGCAGAGAAGATTTACGAGAATGGTCTCAGAAATGTTTGGGTATACATATCAGTAAAAGATTGTCAGGCTGGGTTTCTTCTTTCCTGAAAAAACGTGAGGGATGACCTAATAGATGTCTTTAAAATTCTGAAAGGTTTTGATAGATTGGATACAGAGAGAATGTTTCCTCTTGTGGGGAAGAGCATAATTAGAGGCTGTCAATAAAAGCTAGTCACCAAGAAATCCAGTAGAAAATTTAGAAGAAACTAGATAGTCAGAAGCTTTTTCCCAGGGTGGAAGAGTCAATTACTAGGGGACACAGATTTAAGGTGAGAGGAGAAAACTATAGAGGAGATGTGCAGGGCAAGTTTTTTTACACAGAGGGTAGTGAGTGTCTGGAATTCGCTGCCAGAGGAGGTGGTGGAAGCAGGTACAATAGTGGTGTTTAAGAGGCAGCTTGACAAATACATGAATAGGATGGGAATAGAGGGATATGGACCCCAGAAGTGCAAAATGTTTTAGTTGACGGGCAATATGATCGGCGCAGGCTTGGAGGGCCGAAGGGCCTGTTCCTGTGCTGTACTTTTCTTTGTTCTTTGTTCTTCACTCAGAGTGGTGGGAATGTGGAACTCACTACCAAAGGGAGTGGTTGAAGTAAATAGTATAGATGATTTAAGAGGAAGCTAGACAAGCATCGCCAATGGCAGACGGGAAGCGTGGGAGAGATTCCTGGTCAGCCATGTGATGGAAAGAATTGGAGCCTCTACCATCACTATCCATAGCTCCAGACTACAACGTGCATGTAAAAGATTTAGTTGGCACAAAACTCAGGTTCTGCGGGAGGTGGGGTTTTGGAGGTGCCAGTGCTGGATGGCTGGTCTGGATCAGTTTCATGCCAACAGCACATGGTTCAATCGCTGTTCCGGCTGGGATGGATTCAGGACCTACCTCCTTGCCCTACGTGTGGTGGAAATTGTGACACTACAGGTCAGGCCTGCCTTCGGGCAGAGAACTAAAGAAGACAAGCGTATGGAAGGGAGAAGGGAACAGAGGGTTATGATGATAAATTTAGATGAGGAAAGATGGGAGGAGACTCGGGTGGAGCATAAACACCATGCATTGGTTGGGCCAAATGGCCTGTTTCTGTGCCATGTATCCTATGTAATGTCTTTAAATTTTTATTATTTGTTCTTGGGATGCGCGCAACGACAGCAAAGTCAGCATTTATTGGCCATCTTGTTTCCCTGAGAAAGTGGCAGTGAACGTCCTTAAACAACTGCAGTGTGTGTGTGAAAGTACTCTCATTGTGCTGTTAGGTGGAGAGTTCCAAGCATTTGATCCAGTGCCAATGAAACTGTTCACAACCTCAAGACATTCAAAAGTGTTATACAGCCAGTTAGATATTTTAAGGGTAGTCACTGTTGTAATGTAGGAAATTGCAGCAATTTCTGTCCAGCAGCATCCCACAAACAGCAAAGAGAGAAATGATCAGATAATCTGTTTTTTTAGTGATAAATATTGGCCAGGACACTGGAGAGAACTCCACTGCTCCTCTTTGAAATAATGCTGTGTGATCTTTTGCACCCACTGAGGGCAGACAATGCCTCAGTTTAATATCTCATCTGGAACATGGCACCTCCAACAGGGCAGCACTCCCTCAGTACTGCATTAGTAGCATCAGCCTAAATTATGCACTCAAGTGTCTGGAGTGAGCCTTGAACTCTGACTTCTGACTCAGAGGAGAGTGCTACCAACAGCTGGCACCTAAAGGTAAAGAGATCTGCATTATCTGGGAAGAAAATTCAGGCCTCCAGTGTGCCAGGCAAGAATTCTACAACTGAATCACCAGCATTGGCATTAATCCAACCCAACATTCTAATGGGCATTCAACTGCAATTGCAAATTCCCCACTCTCTAGTCTTCGGCCCTCTATTCACCATGACATTTCTGCAGCAACTAACTTGGCCATTCACTCCCTCATCTCCATCTTTGCTTGTGTCCCCATTTAAACATTTACTCTCGCTCAACCTGGTCATTCTACGTAGTACAGCCACAATCTCCACTCCCTTAAGTTTAAGGGACACAGACCTGAACATATTACAGCAGACAACTAGATCAGCCAGTTATCAGCAGATCTGGCTGGACCAGAGAAAGCACTAATGGGATCCTGCTTTCCTCTGTCAAAACTGCCTACTATCCAGGAATACTAAGATAGCCCCTGGCTTCACTAAAAACTGTCTTCTTAAATCTCTTTACCTTATCCCCTCCACCCTAACCTCAAACAACAAATGTAAGGAGCTCGTGGACTTCTTGTCATTAAGATTGAAACCATCCAATCAGCTGTCTCTGCCTTGCCCTAGCTCACCTGGCCAAACTCATAGGTTTCATTCTTATCTAATTGTAGCCAGAGAACCATTGCAACAGCTTTTATTTCCATTCCCTCACATTTACCTTTGGGTCCCCAACTATCTATCCTTGGCCCCCTCCTATTACTCATCTACATGCTGCCCTCGGCGACAGCATCGAAAAGCACATAGTCAATTTCCAGGTACATTAACAACACCCAGCTCTACCTTGCCACCACCTCTGTTGATGCAGCCACCGTCTGATTTATTTCACTGCTTGTTTGACATCTAGTATTGGTTCAATAAAAACTTTGATGAATTGTTGGGATGATTGAAGGAAGCTATCGTCTTTAGTCTCTGCCGCAAACTCCGATCCTTAACAGCCAACTCCATCCCTCTTCCTAACGATTGTCTGAGGCTGAACCAGACCATTCTTAGCCTTGGTGTCATATTTGACCCCCACCCGCTTCCACCTCTGCGACATTGTTCAACTCCCATTGCCTTCTGCTGCAGAAACCATCTATGTGCCTTTGCTACCTCTGGGCTTGACTATTCCAATGCACTCCTGGCCAGGTTGCCACCTTGCAACCTCAGTAAAGTAGAGATAATCTAAAACTAGACTGCCCATATAAAACCTCATATCAAGTTGACCCATCACCACATATGCTTGCTGATTTACATTGACTTCCAAATTACAAAGCCTCAGTTTTTAAAATTCACATTCTTGTTTTCAAATCCCTCAATGGCTTCGCCCCTCACTGCCTCTAATCTCCTCCAGCCCTACAACCCTCCCTGCCCACCTGGGTATGGGAAGACAGCCAAATGTCACCCTGTAGAGACGCTCCACCCTTTCCTCCTCCTCCTCGCCCCACCCCCACCCACCCCCCCGACTCCCCAAACAGTGGTGGCCTGGCTACTATGTATTTTTAAGTTAAAGCTTTTAAAGAAGGCACCTTCATATTGAAGCACCCTCCCAAGTACTCCTCTCAAGCTGGAAGGCCTCTGATTGTCCCTCTAGCTTCAAGAGCCCACTTGCCACCTGTAAATTGGACAGGAAACTTGTCTCCATGCCACTTAAGGGCTCACCCACATGAAAATCTTGACTTAATCAGCTTCCCCATCGGAGTTTTGGGACCTGAAAACAGTCCCATCCTCTGTTTCTCACCTCTGGGGATAAATTCTGCCCAAAATATTTGTTTAGCATCTCTGCCATTTCCTTATTCCCCATTATAGATTCTCTTGTCTCAGTCTCTAAGGGACTCATGTTTATTTTCCCTACTCTCCTCCTTTTCACATACTTGCAGAACTCTTTGGCTAGCTTACTCTCATATTCCACTTTCTCCTTCTGAAAATGTTTTGGATCATCCTTTACTGGTTTCTAAAACTCCCAATCTTCAAGTGTACTACTTTTCCTGGCATCATTCAAAGCCTCTTTTAATTTAATACCACCATTGACCTCTGTAGTTAGCCACAGATGGATCACTTGTTCCATGGAGTTTTTATTTTGCAATGAAATTTAGATTTAAGAATTTTTCAGTATTTCTTCAAATATTTGCCATTGCTCATCTACTATCATACCTTTTATTCTAATTTTCCAATCTACCTCAGCCAATTTGCTCCTCACACCTATGCATTTGGTATTATTTAAGTTCAACATTCTAATTTTAAACTTATGTATATCACTCTCAATATGAAATTCAATCACATTATGACCATTATTTCCCAGACACTGACTCTTTACTATGAAATGACTAATTCACCTTGTCTCATTACACAAAACAAGATCTAAAATAGCCTCTACCCTGGTTGGTTCTATAACATATTGTTCTAGGAAAGTGTCTCGATTAGATTCCATGAAATAGTCCTCCAAACTACTTTTGCCGATTTGTCTTGTCCAGTATATAAGATTAAATTATCTCAAGATTGTTACATCCTTGATTAATACTCTGTCCAATGAACAGCTATTGTTCAAGAGCCTATAAACTACTCACTCCAACATTTTCTGATCGTTGTTATTTATCTCCATTCATCTCCATCCTGCTCTTCAGAACCAAGGTATTTCCTCACCACTGTCCTTATGTCGTCCTTTATTATTAGGAGAGCCGCTAACACCCTCCACACCCACTTTTTCACTTTGGTTGTCCTTTTGAAGCAAAGTACCCTGGGACATCCCAGCCTTGGTCACCGTGCAACCACATGTCTCTGTAATAGTGATCAGATTGAACCCATTTATCTCTATTTGTGCCATTAGATTAAATTTAATATAGAGAAGTGTGAAGCAATACATTTTAATAGGAAGAATACAGAGGTAATACAAAATAAAAGGTACAATTCTAAAGAATTGGAACAGATGGACCTGGGAGTAGATATGCACCAATTGTTGAAAGCAGTTAAGAAAGGCATACGTGGTCCTGGGCTTTATAACTAGAAGCATTGAGTACAAAAGCAAGGAAAGAAGTTATATAAACCTTTAGAAACACTGGTTTAGCCTCAACTGGAGAAATGAGTCCAATTCTGGGCACCGCACTTTAGGAAGGATGTGAAGATGTTAGAGAGGATGCAGAAAGGATTCACGAGAATGGTTCCAGGAATGAGACTCTTCAGTTACAAGGATAGGTTGGAGAATCTGGGGCTGCTTTCTTTAGGGAAGAGAAGGTTGAGCGGAGATTTAATTTTGAGGGGCCTGGGCAGAGTAGATAAGCAGTAGGGTTGAGAACCAGAGGATACAGGTTTGTGGTGATTGACGAAAGAACCAAAGGTGACAGAAGATTTTTTTTTTTGTATCTGGAATTCGTTGCCCAAGTGTGGTGAAGGCAGATTCAATTGTGGCTTTCAACAGGGAATTAGATAAGCACCTGAAGATAAAAAAAATTGCATTGTTATAGAGAAAGGGTTGTGGTTGCCGGGGGAGGGGTGTGTGGAAATGATACCAACTGAATTGCATGAACTTCATTGGCCAAATGGCCTCCTTCTGCGCTGTAACCATTCTATGATTCTAGAAATAATTTGTCATCTTGTTACAAATGCTTTTTGCATTCAGATAAAGCACCTTTAAATTTTAACATTTTTAAACCATTTTTCTTTGATTTCACCTTATGTTCACTAATTCAGTATTATAGTTAACCTTTTTGTCCCTTCTAATCACACTCTGCTTACCTTTAGATTTATAAATTTCCCATATGAGCCCACACCACCACACCTCCCCTTTTTAGTTTAAAGCTCTGTCCATAGTCCGGTTATACAATTTGCCAGTACTGGTCCCCTAGTACTGGTATCACCAGTACCCTATGAGGAGACATCTTTAACCCAGCACCAGGCAGACAACACAACCCTCAGAACTCAGTTGCAGCTGCAGAGAACAGTATCTATCCACCTGACTATACTGCCCCTGTCATTGTCACATGTCTTTTCATTCCCACTTGGATGGCTTCTTGTACCACAATGCTGTGGTCAGTTTACTCATTCGCCTCACAGACTTCACCCTCAACCACACAGGTTGCAAGAGCCTCAACCTTATGGGCAAGGAGGAAAGGCAGAGGCTTCTCCCAGCTACTGGGATCCCCTTACCTGCCTGACTCACAGTCATACTCTCCTGTCCCCGACCATTAACCAGACCTGTACCACTACTTAACCAAACCAAAGGGGTGTGACTGCCTCCTGAATCAAGTTGTCTATGTAATTTCCTCCCACTCCACAATGTTTGCAACCCAGACTCCATCTCAACAATTCCAAGCTGCAGTTCCTCAAGATGCAAGCGCTGCAGATGTGGTTGTTTAGGATTGCAGTGCTGTCCACAAACTCCCACATTCTGCAGCAAACCACCTTACAGCCATCCCAAAGCCTCGTATATTTATTTAATTAGACTGTGTTTAATCATCTTACCTTATACTTTTTTTAGTCTTTTAACTAATTACATGATCCAGTTTAAGTCATTGGTGATTAAATTAAATATTTACGTCTAGCACAAAACACTATAAGTGTGAGGCAAAAAAGCAGTGCCTCCTTCCTCACTAAATCCTCAATTTTTACCCTGAGTTTGCAATGTGCTCTGTTCTACAGCCACTTTGTCTACCAGTAGATACTGTTTACTTTTTGAACCACACCCAATTCACAATTGGTGACTCAGTTTCCTGCTCCTGCTCACCTATTAGGACCTTTTCAGGCAATCACTTACCAGCTGATTGACAGATAACCAGCACTGACAGGCAGTTTCTGCTAAGTACTGATCAACTTGCAGGTTCTTTTAAAGTTTTTTTTAAAGTTCCAAGTTAAATTCAGAAAGTTAAACTAAATTTCAGTTTGACACTACCCACCCATTACTACTTACCAGAGTGTCCCACATGTACCAAATTCCCAACCTTGACACTGTTTGTGTTGCACTCTCTTCTGTGACCCTCGGCGTAGTCCTCTGGGTTGATATTTTCCATTACAATTCAGATGCCATCTAACTTCATGTATCTTTTCTCCCAGATGGAGATGCTTCGACGCTCCTCCATCTTTGCTGCTGAAGTGATGGAAGTTTTTGACCGCTCTCCCCCCGATAAAGAGCTTATTTCTCAAGCTAAAGCATTGTGTCGAGATTACATCCATTCCCGCCTGATCCGGGCTGGTATCGTCTGGAGTAAACCAGAGCCTGCAATCTCTAGTCCAGCGAGCAAACTTACTGAGGTATCAGCTGCACTCCTTCACTTGGGTAAGTCAACCAGCTGCAGGGACACAGAAGAATTAAAGAGAAAAAGGAATTAAGTCTTGGTGATAGAAATGGGAAGAGTCGGGAGAGTGAGAGTTGAATGGTGAGAATTGGGGTGAGAGAGGAATAGAGAGCATGTGATGGAAATTCTGATATGGAAAGGGGATTAAAAATAATAAATGAGCTACAGTCAGAAAATTTGCAAATTTGTCATACTTGCAGCTGATACTAAACTACAGAGGGGTTTGGGATTGTAGGCGTATTCAAATCTGATGAAGCAGTCAGAATTTCAGAGGACCTCAACAATATTTACAATCAGGTGGAGGCTCAAGTTGCTTCATGCTGTTATTGTAAAGCAGCAATCAACAAAGCAAACAAAATGCTGCGATACAGAAGATCTTTAATGACTCTGTGCTGCCAATGCTGGCTTTGCCATCTGGCAGCGTAAATCTGAAACTTGAGTAGCACTGATGTTCCAACCTTTAAACTGAAGGTTCATGGGCAACTTGAGCCCAAATTTCCAATGCGTGCTCCCCCATTCTCTGCTGGCAATCCCCAGCAACATGCAATTGTAACATTCGCTACTCTTGTAAAGTCAGTAAAGTATGCGCCTGAGTCTGTACAATTTTGTACTCAAGCTGTACCTTGAATACTATGTTCAGCACGAGTCATAAGGAAAACACGAAAGTGGTGTGCAGAAGTACCATGGGGCAGATCTACACCTTGTGTCATGAGGAAAGGTTAAGGAAACATAAAAAGGAGGTGAATAAGGAGGACTTTAAAGATGCATACAAGATACTAAGTGGAAAGGAAATGATTAATCTAAGGCATTATCTCAAGTTAAACCACAACTGCAGAAAAAGTAATGTAAGCATAAACTAGTAAAAGGCAAGTACGAGAATGGTATCAGGAAGTATTACTTCACATAGACTGACTGATAGCTAGGAGTAGTAGAGGAAAAAAAACTGAAATAATTCAAGTGTCATTTGGATGCCTTGATGTTGAGACAATGGGTTTCAATGGAAGGATGGAGTAGGTGAATCCCATGATGTTTGTCTATACTTTGGAACCTTTGTAAAGTTAAAGAGAATGGGAAATTAATAATTGAAAATATTCTAACTGACTTTTCTGGGTTCCTGATTCAGGACTATCACTGCAGATCCTGGATTGCCAATACATGGTCCCATGAAGCTGGTGGGACGCAGATTAAATCTTTCATTCTTCTGAATTTCTAATCTCAGGTGTATAGGCACATTATTTTGGGAAGCAGTTGGGGAGGGAAATCTGATGAGGAAGTCTACACTGGTTGCACAAGTATACGTCCTTCTAGCTGACTCATGCACATAGAGATTTGTTTAGAGAGAGAGAGAGAGTGAATCGAATCATAGAATGAGACAACACTGGAGGGGGCCATATGGTCCATTGTGCCCATGCTGGCTCTTTGAAAAGAGCAATCCAAATAGCCCCACTCCCCTGTTCTTTGCCCCACAAATTTCTCTTTTTGAAATATTTATCCAGTTCCCTTTTGCAAGTTACTATTGAATCTGCTTCCATTGCATGTTCCAAATCACAATAACTCATTGGGTGAATGAATTTCTCCCTAATTTCTTCTCTGGAGTTTTTTGCCACAGTTCCAGAGATTTTATTCCAGGTTTCTTACATCTTCAAAACTATTTTTCTCTTTGTCCTGTTTCAACTTTCGCTTTTGGTCTCTTTGGAATAAAATTGACTGAGCCCAGCCACCAATTATTTTTAAAGATGCTTCCTCAGGACTTTCCCCCAATGCTCACTGTAGCTTCAGCAAGCTGATAATGACAAGAGGGTTGAGGTATACTGGCTTCTGGATGGGTGCAGGCTGCCCTGTCCAAAAATCTGAATTACCACCCTAACACCACTCTTACATAGAGGGCTGAGGGATGTTCAATGGGATCTCCAAGGGGACCTTGACTACCCCCTAAAGCCCTCCTCTCCTTCTGCCAACGTGGGCAGGAACCAGCTGCATGGGCAGGTAGATGTGGCGATGCACTCCCAAGGACAGCTGCTTCCTCCTCCTTGTTTATTGGGCTCCCCACCCCTCACTCTGAAGCTCAGGCTGAGGGCCTACCATTATTACAAATAGAAAATTCTGTAAAAGCTTAAAAGGTCAGCAGCATCTGAAAGAGAAAGAGTTAGATGTTTTGGATGCAACTCTTCATCGGAACTGGCATAGTGAGGCTGAAAATGCTCCTTTATAGAACTGACCAAAATAAAGTGGAACAAGGAACAGCTAGCTCAGTACCATGAAGGAATTTCCCCATTTCTAATGTACAGCCCCACTCAAGACCCTAATCTATAGGACCATGGGATTGTACAGCACAGAAAAAGACCATTCAGCCCATTGTGTCCATCCTCCTCCAGATGCTAACCTTCTGTGCATTTTCCATTATTTTCTGTTCTTGGTACATATTTCCAGCATTTTGATTTTCTTTCTTAACCCACAGATTTCTTGATATTTCTAAGATGTTGTTCTAAAAATAATAATTCTCAAATATTTCCTCTGACCCTACTGGAATTTCAATTCTCATTTCAGTCATTTGAAGGTCAAGTGTGGTTACGTGCTTCATAATCCTCTATATTTGCGAAACATTCTAACTCAAGCTGTAGATGCTGACTTTGTGCAATACAGTAAAACAGGTCACAGAATCGACAACCCATTACTTCTCTTCCCATGAAAATAAGAAAGAGAAGGGTTGTGATCTACCCCAAATTGCCTCATGTTTATAGTGGATACACATCCCCCTTGTTGAAAACAACATTATAAAGCACCATAACCCACTCTAATAAGACAGCTGCATGTCATCAGGATCAGCCACAGAATAGCAAAGCAGTCCTTTAAACAGAGGCCCTTTGTGCCAAATCCAGAAAAATCTTAGGAATCTGAATGCTTGTTTCTTTTGGAATATCAAAAGCAGCAGTTTCCAACAAAGGAGGTGGAATTGGTCTTCAGCCAGATCTCAAATGGGTGAATCAGTGGCTTGTTTTACACCCAACCTGTGTTTATTTTCCAGTGTAGATACCCCTGCAGAAACACATTGGCAGCAGCAAGAGGTTTGTAGCAACCTTCTGTAGATAAAACTACCCAATCCATCATCAATTTTCTCTGTTCACCATACACCCTAAAGAAAGGAAGAAAGACTTACATTTCTATCATGACCCCAGGATGTCCCAAAATGTTTCATACGAACATATGAACAAGGAGCAGGAAGTAGGCCATTCGGCCCCTCGATCCTGCTTCGCCATTTAATAAGATCATGGCTGATCTGATAGTAACCTCAAATCTGCATCCTGCCTACCCCTGATAACCTATCACCCCTTGATTACCAAGAATCTATCCACCTCTGCCTTAAAAATATTCAAAGACTCTGCTTCCACCGCCTTTTCAGGAAGAGAGCTCCAAAGACTCACGACCCTCAGAGAAAAAAAATTTCCTCATCTCCGTTGTAAATGAGCGACCCCTTATTTTAAACAGTGACCCCTGGTTCAAGATTGTCCCGCAAAAGGAAACATCCTCTCCACATCCACCCTGTCAAGTCCCCGCAGGATCTTATGTTTCAATCAAGTCACCTTTCTCTTCTAAACTCCAGCGGATACAAGCCTAGCCTGTCTAACCTTTCCTCATAAAACAACCCACCCATTCCAGGTATTATTCTGGTAAACCTTTCTGAACTGCTTCCAATGCATTTACATCTTTAAATAAGATGACCAATACTGTACACAGTACTCCAGATGTGGTCTCACTAGTGCCCTGTATAACTGAAGCATAACCTTCCTACTTCTATATTCAGTGCTCCTCGCAATAAATGATAACATTCTCTTAGCTTTCCAAATTACATGCTGTACCTGCATACTAGCTTTTTGTGGTTCATGCACCAAGACATCCAGGTCCTTCTACATCTCAGAAATCTGCAATCTCTCACCATTTGGATAATATGCCTCTCTTTTGTTCTTCCTGCCAAAATGGACAATTTCACATTTTCCCACATTATACTCCATTTGCCAGATCTTTGCCCACTCACTTAACCTGTCTATACCCTTTTGTAACCTCCTATGTCCTCTTCACAAATTACTTTCCTACTTATCTTTGTGTCATCAGTAAATTTGGCAACCATCCCTTCATCCAAGTCATTTATGTAAATTGTAAACAGTTGAGGTCCCAGCACTGATCTCTGTGGCACACCATTCGTTACCTGGCCATTGGAGTACTTTTGAAGTGCAGTTCCTGTTATAATGTAGGAAACATGGCAGCCAATTTGGGCACAGCAAGCTCCCACAAACAGTAATATGATAATGACTAAATAATCTTCCTTAGTATTGATGTAGATGTTGGTTGAGGGAATGAATATCAGCCAGAACACTGGGGAGAACTCCCCTGCTCTTCTTCAAAGTAGTGCCATGGGATCTTTTATGTCAACCTAGCAGGGTAGGGAGTTCATTGCATCATCCAAAAGACAGCACTGGGAGCATTAGCCTAGATTTTAATTTCAAGTCCTTGGGGCTCGAACCCACAACCTTCTGACTCATAGTAAAGAGAGCTAACTGAGCCACAAGGTGGTGAGGGTTGGGCCAGATGGTGCTCTGTGCTAACTCAACCAACATGGATACCATCTGCTCAAATCTTACTTTGTACCAGCAGAAGTAAATATGGCGGACACAGCTGAAATAAAGTACTTGTTTAATCCTTGAACTATGAATTTGGCCACCTAGCTAAAGGTTTCTGGTTGATGTTTTCCTTTGGTGACAGTGGGGGAAGGGCAGGTTTGGCTTGGAGTCAGATAAAGAGAAGGTCGGGAAACGGAGGAAACCGTGGAATGAATTGTCTTAAATCCACAAACTCCTCACATGTTGGAGGCGAGGGTTGTGGGGCAGGGAAGAGGAGTTTAACAAGGTGGTTAGTAATGGATAATAAAAAAGGCTGGGGTTACCTTTGCTTTCTGAAATTATTTTGGGAAGTGGATAACTTTGGGAGAGGGGATTAGGACCTGATCATGACTGATGTGTCCAGCCAGATGTGGTGATGGATAGTTAACTAGTGGTGCGCCAGCTACACTGAAGCCCAGAATGGAACAAAGATGGGGGCCATACCAGAGGGAATGACCAGGATGGAGACAGTAAAGGTTCTACTGACAAGAAATGTATCAAGGGTGAAGTTGAGGGAATTACTGAGTAAATCAACACCCACAGAGCTATTGTGGCCATTGTAAGGCCAAGGAGATGGCAGTTTGAAATGTCAGTTGTAAATTATGGGGGTGGCAGGGGGAAAGAGTTTTTTCCAGCATCAACACAGAAGGAAACGGGGCTTGAAGGAGGCATAGGTGGTGAGAGATACAAGGAATTGATGAGAGATACCTCATCTGTGATTGAGACTGTGGGAACAGAGAAACCTTATGGAACAAGGTCAAGGGCAATGTGCTCAAGTAACAACCCAATCAGTGCCCTCCATCTGCATAGAATTTACCTCAATTGATATACAGTTAACAATGATACCTCCTGTCCAAGGTGGAAACAGGAGGCAGTTTTAGAAAGAAACTTAGTGTTAATTTTTAATCTAAATCAGAGCATGTAATTCACCAGCTCTGAATATGGAAATTAATGCCAGGATCAACAGCATGATCTCAGAAAATTACTTTGCACAGAAATGCTGATCAACAAATTGAATAGACTTCTAAATAGAGTTAATTTGTTGCACTTTGCTCCCAGGTCCCTCGCTTGCAATGCAAGGCAAGTTTGGAAGGCCAATATCCTGAATTACTGTAACTGAGACAGTGGGAATCAGCTGTGGTACAATGAAGGTTATCAGGTATGAATCTTTCATGCCTACAGCAGTACCTGTACCTTAAAAGGGAGGGGTGGAAGCACAGGAAGTGAAAGGGAGTAGCAGTTCCTAGTGGCGGGCAGGGTAAAATTTTGTAACACCCACAGAAGCAGGTAGAGGATTTAAAATTTGGTGAATTACATGTCCTGATTAAGGAGCGAAAATACAGAAATAACTGCACTAAAAATCAGTGACAGAGTTGCTTCCAAGTTTCCATTCTTGTAGCTATAATGAATCCTTTAAATAGCCTGGAAATGGCTGTCTGCCAACATGTATTGCTCTTGGTTTGTGGACAGGTTGAGAAATTGATACCAGAACTGAAAGGTTATAACTATCAGGGAAGATTGAACAGGCTGAGGCTTTTTACTCTGGTAAAGAGAAAGCAGAGGAGTAACCTGATGTTGGTCTTTAAGACTATGAAATGAAATTGATAGGGTAAGCGTAGAGAAGATGTTTCTATGTGTGGGGGAGATTAAAAGTATGGCCTATAAATAGATTGTCACTAATGAATTCAGTAGGGAACTCAGGAGAAGCAATCCAGAGAGTTGTTAGAATGTGGAACTCACTACCAAAGGGAGTCTTTGAGGTGAATAGCATAGATTAATTTAAGGGGAAGCTAGATAAACACATGAGAATTGAGATGAAGAGCTAACTTGGAATATAAGCACCTGCATAAACCAGTTGGGCTGAATGGCCTGTTTCTTTTCTGTTCAATTCTATGTAACTGGTGGTATAGAGGTACAAACCGTTTCTCTAAGGCCATGGAGTTGGTATGAAGAGACCTGACACTACAATGTGCAATTCCTGGTGAGAGCTTTTGGCGTCCTGTGAAAGTTTCTGCATCAAATTTGATGGGCTGAATGGTTTTTTCACACTTGCTAAAATACAGAGAAAGAAAACCTGTTATTTCCTAGCGATTCTTTTTAACTTCTCAGAATTTACCTAAAAGCAATTAAACTCCAATCGGCCTCAGAATCTAAGAGCAATTAACCTCTAATTGGCCTCGGATTCTATCCATCGATTAAAAATAAAAACATAAAAGATAGAAGCAAGAGTAGGCCATTTGGCCCCTTGGGCCCACTCTGCCATTCAATAATATTATGGCCTTAACTCCACTTTCCTGCATGCCCCCCATAACCCTGTACTCCCCTGTGAACAAAAATCTGTCTAACTCAGCTCAACGGCCCAGCCTCCGCTGCTCTCTGGGGTAGAGAATTCCAAAGATTAACGACACAGACATAATGGGCCAAATGGCCTCTTTCTGTGCTGTATGATTCCATGATCTGAAGTGACAGGTAGGTCTAGGATCTGAATTAATAGCTTCATGTTGATGAGACAACTGCCAGCAAATTGAGTTACCAGACAGCATGTTTTACACCTCCATGTTTCTATCTTGAACAATAAAGTAACACTCACAAGAAAAGTGATTCTGTTACTTTCTCCCTTTTTCTTCAATTTGAATGGACCCCCAGGCACAGTGTTACAAACCTTCACCAACAGATAGACTGTTCTGATTGTGATTTAAGCTGTTGCTATCATTCCTCCCATTCAGCAAGCAATACACCAAATAGCAGAATTTCTCTTTTCTCTCTCTCTAGGTGACGAGTTGGAGTACATCAGACCAAATGTCTACAGGAACATTGCGAAACAGTTGAATATCTCGGTCAGTTCTGAAAGCATTGTGTCAGATGCATTCCTGGCTGTGGCCACTGAGCTTTTTTCTGCAGGTAAATACCAGAAATGTTAATTCAGTTGTGTATATGACAGGTGGGAATGGAATGCTGCTCCCCCCTGCATTTATACTGTTGGGCAACATCTGTTCTATGTATAAACGTACATCATTAATCCTAACTATCCACACAGGTTCATATCTCGTTTGGATCTCCTTGTGGTTCCTTTTGCAGGTTTAGGTACTTGTACAAATTTGCGTTCCTGCTGTTTTTTCTCCTGCAGTAAATTACGGAACAGCACAGAAAAGCAATCTGCTTCCAGACTCATCTGACATGACATAGCTGTAGAGAAACCCATGTGACTGCACCATCAGTCTTCCCTTTCCTGTGGTGAAGTGACTTTTCTGTTTGACATATCTCCATCTAAACTGGTAACTGAGATGAGGAACTGTAGTTTGAGCTATGCTACAAGCAAAAGATTCCAGCTTGCAAGTAACATTTGCTTATCTCTAATTTTTCAATGCATTTATCACTGCATTTCTGATCATTTGGTGTTTATCTTCTATCTCTAGTTCCTTAATTACTGCAGGTATCATTGTGTGTCGTTGCACCCTATAATTCAGATATAGGCTTGCCAAATCTTTCAGGTGTAATAATGAATTAGCTCCCAGTCCAGATACTGTAGAGAGTTAAATAAAAGCAAATCATTGCAGACACTGGAAATCTGAAATAAAAACAGAAAATGCCATGAAGAAGTCATATAGAATTGTAATGTTAATTCTGTTTATCTCTCCAAAGATGCTGCCACACCTGCTGAGTTTTTTTCCAGCATTTTCTGTTTTTAATTACAGTAGAGACTTGCCTGTTTATGTCTTCATCACACAATAGCTAGTGGAAATCTGAAACTTTCCAGCCCAAAAACTGGTTGATGCTGGGAGTCGATTGAAAATTTCAAAACAGATATTGATAGATTTTTGTTTGGTAAGAGGATTAAGAGGTATGGAACCAAGTTGGGTAAATGGAGTTAAGATACAGATCAATCATGATCGAATTGAGTGGCGGAACAGGCTAGAGCAGTTGATTGGCTTCCTCGTATTCCTATGTTACACAGTAATTTCCACAGCATCTAAATACTCATTCAAACAGTTGCTTTATCTGCTTAGCCCACTAGTGGCCATGTTCTGTGGCCACCTCTGCCTCAAATGATGTGTGGGTCTGATGTTTGCATTGATAGTTGAGGCAGAAATGCCATTGGCACATACTGGGGATGAGAATAAGTGGATATCTCTTTTGGAGAGCTTGCACTGGCACAAAGGGCTCAATGGCCTTCTCTGCTGTAACATTCTATGACTATGAAAATTGCCTACTTGATATAGTACGGTGCATGCAATGACAGTGTTCTCTGGTCACATATGAATTTTCCAGTGAGTTTGGAGTTCCCATCAAACTGAACAGAAATTGACTTTGAGTGTGTCATTTAGAAGTTTATTTTAGATAGACTAGATAGAGAGCCAGGGATTATTCATGTTTTCTCTTTCTTGAGTTCCTTCATGCCATAGAGTAATTGTTCATCCAATTAATGAAGTTTGAGACTTCATAATTATTCATCACTGAGAGCTGGATTTCAACCAGCGCATTGTATTACAATGGCAAGTATTGCTCAATAAAAGAGTTTCTTTATGTTGCTTACATTTCACTGAAGTTTGTACCTTGGCTAGCTCTTTAAACAATGCTGGGTAGGGCGTTGAAAGGTCATTATGTCGCAAGACTATTACAACTTGTAGAATTTTTTTATTCTTTCAATGGATGTGGGCGTCACTGACATGGCTGACCTTTGTTGCCCAACCCTAATTGCCCATAAGAAGGTGGTGGTGAGCCTTCTTCTTGAACCTCCTTCTTTGATTTACAATAATGTTGCCAGGGCTTGAAAATTGTAGCAAGGAGGAGAGATTGGATAGGCTAGGGTTGTTTTCCTGAGGAGGCTAAGGGGTGGCCTAATTGAGGTGTACAAAATTATGAGGGGGCTAGATAGGGTGGACAGGAAAGACTTGTTTCCCCTAGCTAAGGGGTCAATTACCAGGGTGTATAGATTTATGGTGATTGATAGAAGGATTAGAGGGGACATGAGGTAAACCTTTTTCACCCAGAGGGTGGTGGGCGTCTGGAATTCACTGCCTATGTTGCTGGTTGAGGCTGAAACTCTCAACTCATTTAAAAGGTACCTGGATCTGCCTCTGAAGTGCTGTAACCTGCAAGGCTATGGACCAGGTGCTGGAAAGTGGGATTAAAATGAGCGGCTAGTTTCTTTTTTCTCTTTTTGGCAGGCGCAGACACGATGGGCTGAATGGCTTCTTTCCGCACCATATCTTTTCTATGGTTCTAACCGTTGCAGTCCATGTAGTGTAGGTACACCCAAGTGCTATTAGGAAGGGAGTTCCAGGATTTTGACCCAGTGGCAACGAAGGAACAGCGATATATTTCCAAGTCAGGATGGTGTGTGGTTTGGAGGGGAACTTGCAGGTGGTGGTGCTCCCATGCATCTGTTGCCCTTGTCCTTCAAGATGGTAGCGGTTGTGGGTTTGGAAGATGCTGTTGAAAGAGTATTTTTGAATGGTTGCAATGCATCTTTAATGCTGCTGCCACTGTGTATCAGTGATGAAGGCTGTTAATGTTTAAGTTGGTGGATGGGATGACAATTGAGTAAAGTGCTGTATCATGTTCTTGCGTGTTGTTGGAGCTGCACTTATCTAGGCAAGTGGAGAGTATTCCATCACATTCCTGACTTGTGCCTTGTAGATGATGGACAGGCTTTCAGGACTCAGGAGGCAAGTTACTTGCCTCAGAATTCCCATACTCTGACCTGCTCTTGTAGCCAAAGTATTTATATGGCCGGTCCAGTGCAGTCACCCCCAGAATGTTGATGGTGGGGGATTCAGCAATGGTAATGCCATTAAATGACAAGGGCAGATGGTTAGATTCTCTTGTTGGAGATGGTCATTGTCTGGCACTTGTGTGGCGTGAATGTTACTAGCTAATGGTCAGCCCAAGTCTGGATATTGTCCAGGTCTTGCTACATTTGGACATGGACTGCTTTAGTATCTGACGAAGTCGTGAATGGTGCTGAACATTGTGCAATCATCAGCAAACATCACAGCTTCTGACCTAATGTTGGAGGGAGGTCATTGATGAAGCAGCTAAAGATGGTTGGACCTAGGGCACTACCCTGAGGAATTCCTGCAGTGATGTCCTGGATCATTGGAACATAGGAACAGAAGTAGGCCATTCTGCCTGTCGAGCCTGCTCTGCCATTCAGTTAGATATGGCTGATTATCTACTTCAACACTGTTTTCCCACGCTATCTCCATATCCCTTGATGTCATTAGTCTCCAGAAATGTATCGATTTCTGTTTTGAACATGCTCAATGGCTGGGTTTCCACAGCCCTCTGGGGTAGAGAATTCCAAAGATTCACCATCCTCTGAGTGAAGAAATTCCTCCTCATCTCGGTCTTAAACGGCCTGCCCCTTATCCTGAGGCTTTAGATTCACCAGCCAGGGAAAACATCTTATCTACATCCACCCTGCCACGCCCTGTAAGAACTTTGTAAGTTTCAATGAGGTCACTCCTCATTATTCGAAACTCAAGGGAATACAGACCCAGTCTCCCCAGTCTCTCTTCAGAAGACAATCCCATTGCACTCCCTCTATGGTAAGTATATCCCCCCTTAGATAAGGGGACCAGGACAGTACACAATACAGGTCTCGCCAAGGCTCAAAACAACTGCAGCAAGAAATCTTTACTCCTGTACTCAAATCCCCTTGTGATGAAGGCCAACATACCATTCACCTTCCTAATTGCTTGCTGCACCTGATTGCTAAATTTTAGTGACTCATGAACAAGGATACCCAGGTCCCTTTGGGTACTTAAGAGTACTCAACACTGCAGAAGTCCAGCATGTCCAGCTTAAAGAAAACTATGTTACAAAGCACTTCCCAACCTCTCACCATTTAAGAAATATTCGGCCTTTCTGTTTTTTTACCAAAGTGAATAACTTCACACTTATTCACATTATATTCCATCTGTCATGTTCTAGCCCATTCACTTAGCCTGTCCAAGTCCTCTTGAAGTCTCCTTGCATCCTCCTCACAACTTTCATTCCCACCCAGTTTGATGTCATCAGCAAATTTGGAAATATTTCCATTGATCCCCACATCCAAATCATTTATACAGATTGTGAACAGCTGTGGACCTAGCACTGATCCTTGTGGTACCCCACGATTAACAGCCTGCCACCCTGAGAATGATCTGTTTATTCCTACTCTCTGCTTTCTGTCTGTTAACGAATTCTCAGTCCATACTAGTATATTTTCCCCCAATCCCATGCGTTGTAATTTTATTTACTAACCTCCTGTGGGAACTTATCAAAAACCTTCTGAAAATCCAAATACACCACATCTGCTGGTTCTCCTTTATCAATGCTACACGTAATATCCTCAAAAAATCTCAATAAGTTTGTCAAACATGATTTTCCTTTCATAAAGTCATGTAGACTCTGCCCAATTTTACCATTCTTTTCTAAATGCCCAGTTATTACATCCTTTATAATGGATTCTAACATTTTCCTACTACTGATGTCAAGCTATAGGGGACATGGTGGTGTAGTAGTAATATCACTGGACTAGTAATCTAGAGACCCAGGCTAATGCTTTGGGGACATGGGTTAAAATCCCACCATGGAAGCTGATGGAATTTGAATTGTTAATAAATCTGGAATTGAAAGCTAGTCTCCATAATGGTGACCATGAAACTATCATTGATTGTCATAAAAAACCATCTGGTTAACTGGTGTCCTTTAGGGAAGGAAATCTGCCTTCCACATTAGTGAACCAGATGGATTTTTACGACAATAGACAATGGTTTCATGGTCATCATTAGACTTTTAATTCCAGATATTTATTGAATTCAAATTCCACCATCTGCTGTGGTGGGATTTGAATCCAGGTCCCCAAAGCATTACCGTGGGACTCTGGATTACCAGTCCAGTGACAATACCACTACGTCACTACCTCCCCATAAAGGGTTGCCAACCCTTCAGGACCTGGAGTTGAAGATTAATCTCTAGGACACTGTCATGAGCCAATGCAGGAGAAAAATCACAGTGGCATTAAAAGAAATTGTGTAATTATTTTTGTTTTCGTTTAATGTTTTTGCTTATTAGATATAAAACTATTGGAGATACGACAAAAGGCTGTTTGACTGATAGTCAAGAATCATCCAATCAGATAACAAAGAGGTTGTTCATGTCTAATTAGTGTGAGTAGGCAGGGCATCATGGGGATGGACATGTTGGGTGACCAGTGGCGGGAGTGTGGGGGTGGGAGGTCATGTGATGAAATCTCCAGGATTATGTCCAACTAGAGTTTGCAACCCTTGGCGCCCTTGTGTTTATAATTTTGCTGCATTTGAGGAATGGAACATTTCCTCCACATATGTTTCTGCCAGAAAGTGTGGTGGTGGCAGATTCAATCGTGGTTTTCAAAAGGAAATTAGATAATATCTGAAGAGAAGATTTGTAGGGCCACGAGGCAAGGGTGGGGGAGTGAGACTAGCTGTGTTGCCATTGTACGCAGCTGGCATGGACACGATAGGCTGAATGGCCTCCTGTGTTGTGATGATGCTATGATTCTGTGATCTTATAATACACTGTGACACACTATTAACACACTAACACACATAAAGCACACTAATACACTGTAAGCTGGTGTTCTTCTCCTTGGAGCAAAAGAGGATGAGGAGAAAGCTGACCGCGATGTACAAGACCATGACCTGCCAACAACATTTAATTTGCAATAAGTGCAATTTTTAAAAGCTGAAATTAAAGTTTTGGCTGTTTATTTCTCTCTGTTTGTGGTTTGAGTGCATCTAGTGCAAGCCCAGAGTCCTGTGGGTTCACATTATTTGTGAACACCTCCTGTAAGAACATAAGAACATGAGAATTAGGAGGTGGAGTAGGCCATTTGGCCCTTCGGGATTGTTCCACCATTCAGCAAGATGATAGCTGATCATCCACCTTAATTCTACCTTTCCACACTATCCCTGTGTCCCTTCGCTCCCTCAGTACCCAATTTAGTACTCCTGTGCTGAGATCACCGTAGTTGCATTGCAGAATCTGAGTTCATAGAATTACATATATTTACAGAAACAGGCAATTTGGCCCAACTGGTCTATGCTGATGCTTCTGCTGCACACAAGCCTCCTCCCACCTTATTCCATCTCACCATATCATCATATCCCTCTATTCCTTTTTTCCTCATGTGTTTATCTAGCTTCCCCTTAAATGCATCTAAACTATTCACCTCCTTGTTAGTGTCAGCCATGGCTCAGTTGGTAGCACACTCGTATCTGAATCATAAGATTCCATCTTCAAGCCCCACTCCAGGGTTTGAGCACAGAAACCAAGGCTGACACTCCAGTGCAGTGCTGAGAGAGCAATGTGCAATCTTTCGGATGAGATATTAAACTGAGGCCCCATCTACCTGCTTGGGTGGGAGTAAAAGATCCCATGGCACTATTTCAAAGAAGAGCAGGGGAGTTATCCCTGGTATCCTAGCCAATATTTATCCCTTAATCAACATCACCAAAAAAAAAAGGCTGGTCATTTATACATTGCTGTGGGATTTTGCCGAGTGCTAATTAGCTGTTGTGTTTCCTACATTACAACTGTGACTACCTTCAAATAATACTTAATTGTCTGTAAAGCGCTTTGAGATGTCTAGTGGTCTTGAAAAGTGCTATATAAATGCAAGTCTTTTTTCTTTCATCCGCTCCATATGGTAGTGAGCTAATATTCCCACCACTCGCTGAGTAAAGCTTGAAAGGATACTGGGGGAGAGAGAAGGGTGGATCCAATCATTGCGACCCTTGTTGGAATGAATAACATAGGAAATAGTAGACAAGAGGTCCTGTTTTGAGAACACAGGGAGCTAGGAGCTGAATTGAAGAACAGGATCTCAAGGGTGATCATTCTGGATTATTATCCAAGCCCCTTGCGATTATTGCAGAGACAAGCAATTTATGGCTGAAGGAGTGGTGTGAGAAAGAGGGGTTCCATTTCATGGGACACTGGCACCAGTACTGGAAAAGGAAGGAACAGTAGCATTGGGACAGACTCCATCTGAAATAGGCTAGAGCCAGTGTCCGAGTGGAAAGAGTAAATAGGGCGGCCACAAAGACTTTAAACTAGTAAGTGGAGGTGGGGGGATATCTCAGGTGGGAAAGGTTGTATAGATAATTGTTCAAAAGCAAACAAAAGGGAAGAGAGCAGAGAAACAATCAGAAATTTTACTTTAGGCACCACAAATAAAAGAAAAACTAAAATATGTAAAGTTATTAAACCAGCGGAGAGAAATAGGAGACACATTAGACCAGAAGGACAGGTTAGGGTGCATGGTTGAAATAAGTGCCCCTTATACAAACAGACCGAGTATAAGGAACAAACTGAATGACTTCCTAAGTATTTATTTCTGACTGTCTGTGGACTACAGAGAGCTAGCCAGGAATCTCAGGCATGTTTCCCATCCAGATGGTTCAGGGTTTGGCTCCATCCATGCAATCAGTGAGAACTTTCTCATTCAAGCCAAGACTTCCCACAGGGGAACAATGTCACCCTCCCTTCACTCAGTGAAGCTCTTCTGCTTTTTGAAAGGTTTCAATTAAACAGCAATTCAAAGGTTTGAAACATGCACACAGCACCTTTAATGTGCACACAAATCCAAATGCTGCAGCATCACCTCAGTGTAAAAATTGCTCCTTCAATCCCAAGTTTAAAATCAGCTCAGTACCACACTCATTACCAAGTTAAACAGAAAGCCGCTGTGAAGCTAAGCCAAGTCATAGGGAAGCATTTTTGGGTCGGCGAGCGGGGGTGGGGCCCGCTCGCCGACATGTAAAATGATGCACAGTGACGTCAGGCGTGCGTCCCAATGTCATTTAGAATGTCAGTTCGGTGCTGCCAAACTGTCAAAGGCATATTAAGGCCATTAAGAAAGTAATTAAAATTGTTAAGAATGCTGCCCGTCCAACATTAAGGTTGATGGGCAGGCGAAGAGCCCAGGGGGCCTTCACATTTCTCATGAAACCTCATCCACAGGTGGGAGCACCTCTGTGCCTCAGGGAGATTACTGCGCTCCTCCGCACGCATGCGCGAAAGAGCGCTGGCCCCTACTCAGGGAATTCCCCACTGCCCGCTCAGTGCTTTTGGCTGCACGTCACACTGGGCGGGCCTTAATTGGCCCACCCACATAAAATGGCGGTGTGACGCTGATTGGTGGCGCTGATCAGGATCGGGTTCACCC
Source organism: Cetorhinus maximus (assembly GCF_964194155.1). Lineage (NCBI taxonomy): Eukaryota > Metazoa > Chordata > Chondrichthyes > Lamniformes > Cetorhinidae > Cetorhinus > Cetorhinus maximus. The sequence continues at coordinate 11,984,728 of NC_135897.1, forward strand.
GCCCCCTCACAACTCCCCTGATGGGGGGAAATTTCTGCCCATAGAGTCATTATGACACAAAGAGGAAGACATTTGACCTATCAAGTCTATTGCTGTAGAAACATCCAGTCAGGTCCATTCTCCCACTCTATTCCCAAAGCCCTGCAAGTTTATTTCCCTCAATTTTCGATTTCTTTTTCAAATTGTGACCATCTCCGCTTCCATTACCCCTTGTAGAGAGTGAGTCCAAGGCAGTTAACATTCACTGCATTAAAAAGTTCTTCTTCACATTCCTGCACCCACCCCAACAACGCCTCCCCACCCCGCCCCATATTTCTTGCCTAAAACCTTCCATTTGTGTCCCCTAGTTGTTGTACCATTAGCAATTGTGAACGGCATTTCTTCTTATCTAAACCTGTCATAAATCTTGTACACCTCTGTCAAATCTCCCCTCAATCTCCTTTGGTCCAAAAAGAACAATCCCAGGTTCTCAAACCTAAACATGTAGCGAAGTTCCCTCATCCTTGAAACCATTCTAGTAAACCCCCTCTTCGCACCCTCGAGGACCTCCTCATCCTTCCTAACATCTGGTGACCAGAAGTGGATGCACTTTTAGGGGATTCTCAGGGGGATGTAGGTATTTGTAGGGGAATGCAGGGAGGGTGTGGGTATTTGTAGAGGAATGCAGGGAGGGTGTGGGTATTTGTAGGGGAATGCAGGGAGGGTGTGGGTATTTGTAGGGGAATGCAGGGAATGGTGTGGGTATTTGTAGAGGAATGCAGGGAGTGTGTGGGTATTTGTAGAGGAATGCAGGGAGGGTGTAGGTATTTGTAGGGGAATGCAGGGAGGGTGTGGGTATTTGTAGGGGAAGGCAGGGAGGGTGTAGGTATTTGTAGGGGAATGCAGGGAGTGTGTGGGTATTTGTAGAGGAATGCAGGGAGGGTGTGGGTATTTGTAGGGGAATGCAGGGAGTGTGGGTATTTGTAGAGGAATGCAGGGAGGGGGCGGGTATTTGTAGGGGAATGCAGGGAGTGTGTGGGTATTTGTAGAGGAATGCAGGGAGGGGGCGGGTATTTGTAGGGGAATGCAGGGAGGGTGTGGGTATTTGTAGAGGAATGCAGGGAGGGTGTGGGCATTTGTAGGGGAATGCAGGGAGGGTGTGGGTATTTGTAGGGGAATGCAGGGAGGGTGTGGGTATTTGTAGAGGAATGCAGGGAGGGTGTGGGTATTTGTAGAGGAATGCAGGGAGAGTGTGGGTATTTGTAGAGGAATGCAGGGAGGGTGTGGGTATTTGTAGAGGAATGCAGGGAGGGTGTGGGTATTTGTAGAGGAATGCAGGGAGGGTGTGGGTATTTGTAGAGGAATGCAGGGAGGGTGTGGGTATTTGTAGAGGAATGCAGGGAGGGTGTGGGTATTTGTAGGGGAATGCAGGGAGGGTGTGGGTATTTGTAGAGGAATGCAGGGAGGGTGTGGGTATTTGTAGAGGAATGCAGGGAGGGTGTGGGTATTTGTAGAGGAATGCAGGGAGGGTGTGGGTATTTGTAGAGGAATGCAGGGAGAGTGTGGGTATTTGTAGAGGAATGCAGGGAGGGTGTGGGTAGTTGTAGAGGAATGCAGGGAGGGTGTGGGTATTTGTAGAGGAATGCAGGGAGGGTGTGGGTATTTGTAGAGGAATGCAGGGAGTGTGTGGGTATTTGTAGAGGAATGCAGGGAGGGTGTGGGTAGTTGTAGAGGAATGCAGGGAGGGTGTGGGTATTTGTAGGGGAATGCAGGGAGGGTGTCGGTATTTGTAGGGGAATGCAGGGAGGGTGTGGGTATTTGTAGAGGAATGCAGGGAGGGTGTGGGTATTTGTAGAGGAATGCAGGGAGGGTGTGGGTATTTGTAGGGGAATGCAGGGAGAGTGTGGGTATTTGTAGAGGAATGCAGGGAGGGTGTGGGTATTTGTAGAGGAATGCAGGGAGGGTGTGGGTATTTGTAGAGGAATGCAGGGAGGGTGTGGGTATTTGTAGGGGAATGCAGGGAGTGTATGGGTATTTGTAGAGGAATGCAGGGAGGGTGTGGGTATTTGTAGAGGAATGCAGGGAGGGTATGGGTACTTGTAGAGGAATGCAGGGAGGGTGTGGGTATTTGTAGAGGAATGCAGGGAGTGTATGGGTATTTGTACGGGAATGCAGGGAGGGTATGGGTACTTGTAGAGGAATGCAGGGAGGGTGTGGGTATTTGTAGAGGAATGCAGGGAGGGTGTCGGTATTTGTAGAGGAATGCAGGGAGGGTGTCGGTATTTGTAGAGGAATGCAGGGAGGGTATGGGTACTTGTAGAGGAATGCAGGGAGTGTGTGGGTATTTGTAGAGGAATGCAGGGAGGGTGTGGGTATTTGTAGGGGGAATGCAGGGAGGGTGTAGGTATTTTAGAGGAATGCAGGGAGGGTGTGGGTATTTGTAGGGGAATGCAGGGAGGGTGTGGGTATTTGTAGGGGAATGCAGGGAGGGTGTGGGTATTTGTAGAGGAATGCAGGGAGGGTGTGGGTATTTGTAGAGGAATGCAGGGAGGGTGTGGGTATTTGTAGAGGAATGCAGGGAGTGTGTAGGTATTTGTAGAGGAATGCAGGGAGTGTGTGGGTATTTGTAGAGGAATGCAGGGAGGGTGTGGGTATTTGTAGAGGAATGCAGGGAGGGTGTGGGTATTTGTAGAGGAATGCAGGGAGTGTGTGGGTATTTGTAGAGGAATGCAGGGAGGGTGTGGGTATTTGTAGGGGAATGCAGGGAGTGTGTGGGTATTTGTAGAGGAATGCAGGGAGGGTGTGGGTATTTGTAGAGGAATGCAGGGAGTGTATGGGTATTTGTAGAGGAATGCAGGGAGGGTGTTGGGTATTTGTAGAGGAATGCAGGTAGGGTGTGGGTATTTGCAAAGATCCCTAGAAGTTTGTCAATGCACTGAATGGGTTCGCAACCATTGATTTACTTGATGGCTTTGCACAGAGCCTTCCATGTTTAGTTGAAAAAACTATGGGAAGAGGGACAAGGAAATAGTGAAACCTCTTTCAGTGAGCCAATGCAGGCATAAAGGGCAGAATGGTCTCCTGTACAATTCTAGGATTCTATATCTTCACACATAAAGGGAAATAATGTGTGTAGATATCAATCTTCAAAAAAATATCAGGGTTCTATATGTTGAATTGTCTTGTGCATCTTCATGGTCCTATATGCTGAACATTCCTGTATTTTTGTTGTGTAGGTATAACCTGGGGGAAGGTGGTGGCCTTGTATGCTGTAGCTGGAGGACTAGCCATTGACTGTGTGAAGCAGGGGCAGCATGCCATGGTACACACGATAGTCGATTGCTTAGGAGAGTTTGTCCGGAAAACACTGGTGACATGGCTTAGGAGGCGAGGCGGATGGGTAAGAGACAATCTTTTAATATTTATAATAATATTGGCCCCATCAACACATCGAATAAGGATTTTCACCCTAATAAATATCAGCTAATGCAATGATTGGAGGTCTTGTGACGCAGTGGGCAGCATCCCTGCCTCTAAGTCAGAAACTCCAGATTGAAGTCCCACTCCAGAACTTGATGGCCAAGGAAGCTGTGCTCATAACACGGCAAAACAGGTTTCATATCAACTTGTAAATCCTTCCAACACATGCCAATGGCAGGTGGTAAGAGTGGGAGAGATTCCTGGTCAACCGCATGATGGAAATAAATTGGAGCCTCTATCATCACTATCCATATCTCCAGGCTACAACATGCATGTAAAAGTGTATGTTGCTACAACAACTTGGACTCCTTGAGGGCTGGGGAGGCTGGTTGATTCAGTTGGCTGGATGGCTGGTATGGATCAGATTGGTGCCAACAGCACAGAGTCCGATCCCTGTTCTGGCTGGGGTGGATTTGGGACCTGCCTCCTTGCCCAATCTGTGGTGGAGATCTCTGCACTGTGGGTCGGACCTCCCTTCAGGCAGTGAACTCAAGAAGAAGAATGCAATGATTACTTGTCAAGTGATCAAGTCTTCAGCTCAGAAAGATCCCAGTTTTATCACTGGTGCTGTTAGAGCACTGTTAGGGGCTTAAAGATTGCTTCAATGCCCCTGGAATTAGAGAGGAAAAATCAAGCAGGGTTCTCACTCTGAGTAACTGTTTTCCCTGCCTTCCAACGTTGGATAAGGATTCAAGTTCTGAAACAATACCTGCTCATACATGAAGGATAAGTGATTTTTTTATTGTGAAATTTAAAAATTTTCATCCTTCCTTCAATGTTCAAATCCCTCTGTGGCCTTACCCCTCCCTATCTCCGTAACCTCCTTCAAGCCTCCAAGGATTCTGCATTTTTCTGAGGGCTTGCCTCCCTTCACCCCATCATTCACAGTCATTCATTTTATCCCTAAACACTGGAATTCCCTCCCTAAACATCTTCACCCCTCTCTCCTCCTTTAAGACCCTCCTTAAAATCTACTTCTTTAACTCTTTGAAGTTATGGATGGTATCAAATTGAAAGAAAAGACGTACAATGCTTGCAAAGATTGGCAAACAATTGGGAACATTTTAGAAACCAGCAAAGGATGACTTAACAAAAATAAAGGGTGAAATTGGAGTATGAGAGAAAAACTAACAAGAAATATAAAACAGAGAGTAAGAGCTTCAAATATATAAAAAGGAAAAGAGTAGCAACAGTGAGCATTGGCCCCTTAGAGGGAAACAAAGAAATGGCAGAGATTTGAACAAATATTTTGTATCTGTCTTCACAGTAGAGATGCAAAATGCAACCCAAGAATAATAGAAAAGCAGAGACCAATAGTTAGGGGCACAGGCAGATGCTTCTGTGGCCACAAATGTGAATCAAAGATGGTATGTTGCCTCCCAGGTGCAAGGGTCCAGGATGTCACGGAGCGGCTGCAGGACATTCTGGAGAGGGAAGGTAGGCAGCCAGTGGTCGTGGTACACATTGGTACCAACGACATAGGTAAACTAAGGGATGAGGACCTGCAACCTCAGTACAGGAAGTTAGGAGATAAATTAAAATGCAGGACCTCAAATGTAGTAATCTCAGGATTACTCGCAGTTCCACGCTGTGGCTCAGTTCATAGCACCCTCGCCTTTGAATCAGAGGGTTGTGGGTTCATGTCCCACTCCCGGAAACCAAGAACTGTGATTGTACTCGAAAGAGTTGCAATCTGTGACGGTTGGTAACTCGAAAGAGTTTCCACGTGCTAACGAAAGTAGGAATAAGAGGATAGACCAAATGAACACATGGCTGGAGAGATGGTGTAGCCGGGAGGGATTCAGATTCTTGAGGCACTGGGACCGGTTCTGGGGAAGGTGAGACCTGTACAAACCGGACGGGCTGCACCCAGGCAGAGCTGGGACCAGTGTCCTTGTGGGGGCTTTTGCTAGTTCTGACGGGGAGTATTTAAACTAGTGTGGCAGGGGGATGGAATCCCAGGAGTAGGATCAGATAGGTCAGATTCAGATCAGAAAAATGGAGGTAGAACATTAGCTAGGGACGTTGTGATAGACATGGAGTCACAGGAGAAGCAAAGTTTACAAAGTGTCCAGCAAGGGAAATTGACAGGGTTAACCTGTTTATACTTCAATGCAAGGAGTATTACAAACAAGGTAGATGAGTTAAGGGCACAGGTAGACACATGGCAGCAGGATGTCATTGCTATAATGGAGACCTGGCTAAAGAAGGGACAAAACTGGCAGCTTAATATCCCTGGTTATAGAGTCTTCAGACACGATAGAGTATGAGATAAAAAAGGAGGGAGGGTGGTAGCACTAATGGTTAAAGAATCAATTCCAGTTGTCAGAAGGGATGATATACTAAATGGGTCAACAAACGAGGCTTTATGGATTGAGCTTAGAAATTAAAAAGGGGCAGTCACACTACTGGGAGTATACTACAGACCCCCAAATAGTGAAAGGGAGATAGAAGAACAAATATGTAGACAAATTTCTGCTTGTAAGAACAAGAGGGCAATAATAGTAGGAGACTTCAACTATCCTAATATCAACAGGGATTCACACAATATAAGGGGCATTGAGGGAGAAAAATTCATGCAGTGTGTCCAGGAAAATTTTTTCAACCAATTAGTGACAAACCCAATGAGAGGAGATGCAATTCTGGACCTAGTCTTGGGGAAGGAAGAAGGGCAAGTGAGTGAAGTGACAGTTGACGACCATATCGGGGACAGTGATCACAATTCAGTTAGATTTAGCATTACCATGGAAAAGGACAGAGATAAGGCAGGAGTAAAAGTCTTGAACTGGGGGAAGGCAAATTTTGCAGAAATGAGAAGGGACTTGGCTGAGGTGGACTGGACAGCACTGCTGGAGGATAAAACAGTGGAAAATCAGTGGGAAGCACTAAAAAGCGAGATCCTAATTGTACAAAGCAGACATGTCCCCTACAAAAATAAGAGTGGTACTGTCAAATCTAGACCCCCCCTGGTTGTCTAGAGGAATATAGGGGAAGATCAAACAGAAAAAGAAAGCGTACGATAGGCATAAAGAACTAAGCACTGCAGATAGCCTAGACAAATATAGGAAATGCAGAAACAAAGTAAAAAAGGAAATAAGGAAATCAAAGAGAGGGCAAGAAAAAAGATTAGCAAGTAAAGTTAAAGAAAACCCAAAGATGTTTTACCAATACATTAATGCTAAAAGGTTAGTTAAGGAAAAAGTAGGACCTATCAGAGATAGGAAACTTGTGTGTAGATGCAGAGGCTGTGGGAAGGGTTTTGAATGAATATTTTGTCTCCGTGTTTATAAAGGAAAGGGAGGATGTAGATATAGTAGGCCAGGAGGAGCACTGCGAGATATTGGACGGGATAGTCATAAAGAGAGAGGAAGTACTTGAAGGGTTGAAATCCTTGAAAGTTGATGAGTCACCAGGGCCAGATGGATTGTTTCCGAGGCTGCTGAAGGAAGTCAGGGAGGAGACAGCAGATGCTCCGAGGATGATTTTCCAATCTTCACTAGATACAGGGGAGGTACTGGAGGACTGGAGAAATGCAAACATAGTTCCATTGTTTAAAAAGGGATCAAAGGAAATGCCAAACAATTATAGGCCAGTTAGTCTTACATCAGTGGTGAGCAAATTAGTAGAATCAATCCCGAAAGATAGGATTAACTGTCATGTGGAAAGGCATGGACTAGTCAGGGATGGTCAGCATGGATTTGTTAGAGGAAGGTCTTGCCTCACAAATTTGATTGAATTCTTTGAGGAAGCGACAAGAGTTGATGAAGGTAGTGCAGTGGATGTTGTGTACATGGATTTTAGCAAGGCATTTGACAAGGTCCCACATGGCAGATTGGTCAGGAAAGTAAAAGCCCATGGGATTCAGGGTAATGTGGCAAACTGGATAAAAGGTTGGCTTTGTAACAGGAAACAAAGGGTAATGGTCTATGGATGCCCTTGCGAATAGAAAGTTGTCTCAGGTAGTGTTCCACAGGGCTCGGTGTTGGAACCCTTGCTGCTTGGGTTATATATTAACAATTTGGACGTGAACATGGGGGGCATGATTGGGAAATTTGCAGATGACACAAAGATTGGCCGAGTAGTGGATAGTGTAGAGGATAGCCATAATCTCCAAAACGATATAGATGCGTTGGTGGAGTGGGCGGTAAAGTGGCAGATGGATTTTAACATAGAGAAGTGTGAGATCATACATTTAGGGAGGTCAAATAGTTACAGGGATTACACAACAAATGGGAATATACTAAGAGGGGTAGATGAAGTGAGAGATCTTGGTGTACAAGTACACAGGTCCCTGAAGGCAACAGTTCAAGTAGACAAGGTTGTAAAGAAGGCATATGGAATGCTTTCCTTCATTGGCAGAGGTATAGAATATAAAAGTAAGGATATAAATGTTAAATGAATTGTATAAAACACTGGTGAGGCCACAACTGGAGTATTGTGTGCAGTTCTGGTCACCACATTCCAAAGCTATTACGTCCTTCCTGTAGAGAGTGCAGAGGAGGTTTACAAGAATGTTGCCAGGGTTAGAAAAGTGTAGCTACGAGGAGAGATTGTCTAGGTTGGGGTTATTTTCCTTAGAACAAAGAAGGCTGAGAGGTGACTTGATTGAGGTGTACAAAATTATGAGGAGGATAGAGCGGACAGGATAAAATTGTTTCCCTTGGTGGAAAATTCTAGAACCAGGGGACATAGATTCAAGATAAGTGGCAGAAGGTGTAGGGGGGACATGAGGAAGAATTTTTTTACGCAGAGGGTAGTGGGAGTCTGGTATTCGCTGCCCAAGTTGGTGGTAGAGGCAGAAACTCTAAACTCTTCTAAAAAGTACCTGGATCTACACCTTAAGTACTGTAAACTGCAGGGCTATGGGCCAGGAGGAGGAAGGTGGGATTAGAAAGGGCACCTGGGTGTCCCTGGGCTGGCATGGACAAGATGGGCTGAATAGCCTCCTTCTGTGCTGTAACTTTTCTATGGTTTTATGGTTCTAAAAGGGAGAGAGGAACTTAAAACACTCACGATCACTAGGGAAAAAGTACTGGGAAAACTAATGGGACTAAAGACTGATGAGGCACCTGGATCTGATGGCCTGCGTCCTAGGGTCTTAAGAGAAGTGGTGGCAGAGATAGTGGCCTGAATTTTCAGCTCAGTGGGCGGCTGCAATCAGTGGGCCCAGGACCGGTTGGGAAACGGACTGCCAACTGCGACTGCCCCTGACCGCGATTTCACGCTGGCTGGCCAATTAACGGCCAGCCAGCATGAAGCGTGCACTGCAAAGCTCAGCACTGCCAGGGTAGGGGCGGAAAGAGGGCGAGCGCTGACAGAAAGCTCCCTGAAGGCAGAGAGCTGCCTCAGAGCTGAAGACCCAAAACTCAGGAAATAAAGTTTTTAAAATCAGGAAAAAAATGTCCAAGCATCACAAATAGGCACCTGAACATATACATTATAAAAATGCTGCCCACAGATTTCTATTTTTATTTTATTTAATAACGGAAACCTCATCCTGCCCCTGGATGAGGTCTCATGAAAAATGTAAAGGCCGCCTGACCAATTCGCCCGTCCGCCAGCTGTAAGGTTGGACGGGCTACGTAAAATGGCAGACAATTGCGCCATTAATGGGCTTAATTGCCCTCTTAATTGTCGGTGGGCGCACTTCCAACTTTTCCGCATGCCCGCCGACCAAAATGTCACACAAGTGCAGGATGATGTCGGGACGCTCGTCCGACATCATGTTGTGCGATTTCAGGTCCTATGGAGTTGGGTGTGCGCACGCCCGCCCGATCAGCATAAAATTCAGCCCCATGTGCGTATTGGTTGTAATCTTCCAAAATTCCCTAGATTTTGAAATGGTCCCAGTGGATTGGAAAACCACAAGTGTAACACCAATATCCAAGAAAGGGGTCTCCCATTTAAGACGGAATTGAGGAAGAGTTTCTTCTCTCAGAGGGTTTGAGTCTTTGGGATTCTCTTCCACAATGAGCAGTGGAGGCTGGATCACTGAATAAATTTAAGACTGAGTTAGATAGATTTTTGATTGACAAGGTAGTCAAGGGTTATGGGGGAGAGGAAAGTGGAGTTAAGGTGATAATCAGCCATGAGCTTTTTGAATGACAGAGCAGGTTCGATGGACCGAATGGCCTACTCCTCCCCTGATCTTATGAAAATTTTGTTCACTCATCCTAATAGCATCATCTTTTGTCTGATAATGCTCCTGTGAAACGCCTTGGGATGTTTTCCTATATTAAAGATGCTAGTGAATACAAGTTTTTACCATTTGTTTCAATAAAACAAATACAGTTATTGCTTTCAGGATGAAAGAGCTGGAAGAAATTTTTGAGGGGGCAAGTACAATTCTTAACTCCTTGTTCTGTTGCCTAATGCTGGGTCTGAAATGGAGTACCTTTTCTATTTTTGTTCAGCACTCTCCCATTTAACACACCATAAAATGTGTGGAAATAGAGATGTTTTGTCAGTTAACGTTTTCTACTGGTCTTGCCCTTATCTACTTTTGTGTTTAACAGCCAGAGAAAAGTATGGTCATTACCACCTGGGAGTATAGATTGATCTGACACTGCAAAGAAATCCTTTGGTATAAAGGAACTCAGCTGTGCAGTGCAGGCAGCATTGCAAAGAATCTGGGAATGTAGGAGTACTTGTACAAACTAATTGTTCAGGGTTTCTGGGATATCTGGTTTGCACATTGATCTCATTACTCCATGCCTGCCTCAGCTGATCTGCTGCTGAAGCCCTCATTCCTGACTTTAAGTTCAGACCCGACTATTCCAATGTTCTCACGACCAGCCTCTTGCATCCTCTATAAACTTGAGATGATCTAAAATTTTGCTGTCCGTAACTTAACAAGCACCAAGTTCTGTTCACTTAGCGTGCTCACTGACCTATACTGTATTCTGGTCTGGCAATGCCTCAATTAAAAAATTCCCATCCTTGTTTTCAAATCCCCCATGACCTAGCTGCTCCTCATCTCTATAACACCCTGCAGCCCTACAACCCACTGAGATCTCTGTGCTTCTCCAATTCTGACCTCTTGAGCATCCCCAATTTTAATCACTCCACCATTGCAGCCATACCCTCAACTTCCTAGGTCCTAAACTCTGGAATTCCATCCCTAACATCTCTAGCTCTCTCTCCTCCTCAAAACCTACGACTTCTGCAAGCCTTTAGGCATCTTTGCTAATATATATAGCTCAGTGTCAAATTTTGTATGATGATCTTCCTCGAAGCACCTTGGGGCATTTCATTATATTAAAGATACTATCTAAATGCAAGCTGTTGTTCAGTGTTAACACGGAACTACGGTGTCAAGCTCAGTAGATGTGTAAGCATGTGCAATTCCCCGTACTCATCCTGCACGTATTCTATACATCATTTGAATGGTGTTGTTATCTGATGCTTAAGCACAATGGTGTCTTTTTATTTCTAACCTGAGTAACGTGACAGAGAATAAAATAATTTCAAATAGAATTCAGCAGCTCCAATCAGGTGATGCTTAATAATTCTCATCTGTTCTGATCCTAGGCTGACATTACAAAGTCTGTGGTTAACAACGATCCCAGCATCCGGGATCATTGGCTTGTCTCTGTCGTCTGTACCTGTGGACATTTCCTCAAAGCAGTCTTCTTTTTCCTGCTGCGTGAGCGATGACTCTACCTGGGAAGATGAGGCTACTGTGAACTGCCCCTTTCTAACACAATACAGAATCCACAGCATGCCTGAATAAACATCAGCAATTGGAAGCAAATTCTGAACTTGGCAGAATGGAATATGAATCCTTTCAGAGTCATCGTTGAATTGGGAACATGTAGCTAAACATACAGTGGAAATTATGACATTAGAATTCTACTGACCCTTCACCAAATGGTCTCAATTTCTAAGTGTGAAAATTCTGATCCGTGAGATTTAAAGGAGAAGTCCCAGCTTGCTTGCAAGTGAAGCATTCCTGTCTACAAGGGCTGCTGGCTTGAAGAATCAAGGATAAGAAGTAGTGAATGTGTAGTTTATTCATTTCTTTTAAGCTGTCATTCTGATGGATCCATCTTTGATTCAACAAATTAGCTGCACGATGAATTTGTATCTGATAAGACAAAAATCCAGGGAAATTCCTGTTTAAAATATAAGACGGAACAGTAATCCAGATATTGGCAAACAGTTGGCAGATCTTTGGAAGGTCTTGTTACCCGATTCTGCTGCTCTGTTGTAATTTAGACCTAGCTTAACATTTTTGTACAGCTTTAGGAAAACAAGAATTCTACTATTCCAGTGTTTGTAGAAGTACTCTGGTTGCAGGCTTGTTACTATGACTGTTTCTTCCCTAGAGCTGCATGTCCAGGCTAATGACTGTGATGGGAGTAATCTTTCTAGCACAAACCTTCTTGATGTCACAGTATCCTCCGTTATCTCTGTCTTGATCATTTCATAGCATTTACCAGAAATAGATCTTATTCCTTACGATCCAGAAACCATGCTTTTATTCCATAGTCTACTCTTCAAGTATAAATACAGACATTGCCCCAATGACCTCATCCTTCCGTACAAATTGTGTCCCAAAAATTTAATGTGTCTGTTTTGAGGCACTAACCAGTCAATATAACAGGCAGGAAGTGTGCATTCATTCCAGGCCGCAACTGCCATGTTGAAGTTGACATAAAAAAGGCATCCAGAGCCACTCCTAAAACAGGTATTAGACTCTTTATATATGCAGATAGCAGGCCTAATGCCTGTTTGAGGTGTGCACTGCAAGATTGGGTTGCTCTGAGGCAGCTGGTGCCAGCCTACGTGCGATCAGAAAAACCAGGTCTACATGTAGCCAACCAGAGTTCCTTAAAAGGGGCCTCTGCATTCCACCACCAGAAAGGTAGGATTTTAAAGAAATATTTTCTTGAATGTGAAGGTGCGTGGTGCCAGAGTACTCCTGTTCCCACTGGTTCCAATCTCCTCACTCCTATTCACATCCCCTCCTGAGCGCCTTCCTTTCCCCTTTAAGGACTTACGAGGGTCACTGCCAAGAATACAGAGGCCTGAAATTCCAATCCTGTGCTGAGTGAGCTGCCTGGGCACGCCTGGCTCGTGTCTGCAGGCTCACCAATCTCATTTATATGGGGCCAGAGGCACATTATCAGGTCCATTTCAAATAAATAACTGCCGAGACTTCCTAAACCTCTATCATGTCTTACTGGGGAGGCTGTTTCAAGAAATTGTAGTACTTTGTCCTCAGGAGCACCCTGTGAAGTCCAGGACCGACTTCACTGATTATGAGAGGAGGCTCGATAGGGGACCACTAGCTGGACAGGTTTAACTGAACTCACCGCATAAAAATTGTTTGCGTGGAACTGGTCTGAAGACAGAAATAACACCTCTGATTAAGAATATAACTGTTATGGTTCAGGATTTATCCCAGCATTTTTAACTTGTGTTCACAGTGAGCAGATCAAAGTCAGAATTTCCTCTTAATTCCATGGGTGAAAGTAAAGATCTGTTTCGTTGTATCCCTGCCTGTTTTTTATGACGATGGTATTTTCTGTTGGAGGTGATGCCCGCGGTGTGAAGTGGGTGCCCCAATACAAAGGCACTTTTAAATAAGTTAGTAATGACTTGCTGAAATAATACCCCCATTTTCAACAATCACCTTCTCACACCTGTTGAAAACTGGTGAACAGTATTGCTAGGCCCAGTAAAAAAGGCAGAAATAAATGAAAAACATTAATTTTGAGCAGTTTTCCTCTACCCTTTCTGTCTTTTTGCCACGATTATTTCATTGTGTCCTTTCCACTTCCATTTTAGTACTCTAACCTATTTAAAAGATGTTACTATGGATTTCCCATTGGGAATTATCCATGATGAAGCAGGTTAAATAGGCACCACAGCAGGTAAATGGCACCCACCTTCTTTATTCTTTGATGGGATGTGGGCAAGGCCAGCATTTGTTGTCCATCCCTAATTGCCCTTGAATTATGTGGCTTGCTTGGCCATTTCAGAGGGCGGTTAAGAGTCAACCACATTGTTTTGGGCCTGAGTCAGACCAAGCAAGGATAGCAGATGTTTTTCCCTCAAGGACATTAGTGAATCAGATGGGTTTTCACAACAATCGATGATAGCTTCATGGTCAACGTCACTGAGACTAGCTGTATACCAGTACCAATATCCCCATCCTAAAATATGCAGATCAAGGCATACTGAACTCAAGTCAATTCAGGAGCAGGATTTTAGAGGCTGCACCTTACCAGGGTGACCATCGATAAGTTCTGCCCATGTTGGAGCCTGACCTGCAACCTGCTCCCACCTTAAGCAGCTCTGCCAGTGGCTGCAAAAATCTCTACCACCCTGAATTTATATGCTATGGCGTTCCACAATAATTAGGCTTTAAAAAGGTATTTGCACCTGAGACATAAGCAGTATCCATTCTGTTCTTTCGTCAATTCCAAAAGTCAAGTTTATTTATAAACAAGAATTTTATACAGAAACAGTAATGGCAAGCTGATGGTACAAATGGACAATAAATGTTGGCCTTGCCAGCAGTGCCCACATCCCATGAATGAATAAAAAAATTGAAGCTAATAAAGATGGAATAAGTTTACAAGAGTTTAAATATCTTCTTCAGAACATATTTCACACATAGCCGGATAATCTACAAGGCCTTTGGAAGCAGTAGTTTTATTTCATCCAGGCAAGGATTTTAACTCCCAACTACTTTCAAGTGGGATGAATGCAAAATGCATTTACATGCTTACATTTGAGGTTAGGCTAGCCCAAAGCTACTGGCTGTTAGTAATTGTAAGCAAGGTGAGATATTAGCAAGGTAGAATATTAATTGCTAGATAGTGTAATTATAGGGTTAACTAGATCAAATTAAATTACTTGGGAATAACCTGTGAAACTGTGAGAAAGAAGGTGGTGGCCAGTTACTACATTGTCTGAGAAGTGGTGATGGGAAGGAGTGGAACAATATCTTAAGATATGAGAGTATAGACTTGCAGGACCAGCCTGACCATTCAAGAATTTGGAGTGCCCAGCGAACAATAAACAAAGTTGAACTGTGCAAGATTGTGGAGGCGACTCTCATGACCCTAGGTGTACTCTCACATTCACTGTACATACTTAGATTTTAACTTTGAATACTAAGTCTACCTTAAACCATATGCATCATACAGTATAATGATGGAATGCACCAGTAAACTGTAGGAACCCTAAAAAGAGTTTGCATAGGGCTCCATGTGTGGTCTGAGGAATCAGTTTGCAAAATCTCAATGAGTTGTTTACTTGTGATTATACGCCAGTACTGATGGAATGAGCACTGCTTATGTTGGGTTTGTATTGATTTTATCAATAAAGAGTATTAATCAAATGATTGTCTGTTTTTCGAGCCAATGAGCCTGCATTCAATGTAAAACATTAAGGTTTGTCTCAACATTGACCAGCACCAGAGGAAGACTTGTTGTCAAGCAGGTAAGAGGAGGAGTTTTGGGAGGGTCTTGTGCGAGAGTCCCAAGTAGGGAAGGTCATGATTTTCCACCTGGCCTCATTTGACATGGAGGGTCTCTTTTTCTTCCCAACAATCGGCAACCTGTCAGGAAAGCTGCTGCAGCTTCCACATTCAGGCTGGATTAAAGTTCAGTTGATGTAATGCAACCCTGATTTTTAGACATTTATGAGGCTTCCAGCAAGTGTCTCAGACACTGAACTGCAGTGTTCAGTTAAATGGGGGCCAGTGGGATTTCAGCAGAAATGGGATGATAAGTCAGGCCGTTTTATTTTAACTGACTCCTGTCCGTTTTTGCTGAGAGGAAAGGTAAACATTGACTCTCTGGAAAGTTAACAGCAATGTGATTCCTTCACAGTTTAAAACAGCGAGAGGAGAGCTGGGATTTTCACAGTTTAAAACAGTGAGAGGAGAGCTGTGATTTTCACAGTTTAAAACAGCGAGATGAGTGCTGTGATTTTCACAGTTTAAAACAACAAGAGGAGAGCTGGAATTTTCAGTTTAAAACAGCGAGATGAGTGCTGTGAGTTTCACAGTTTAAAACGAGAGGAGAGCTGGGATTTTCACAGTTTAAAACAGTGAGAGGAGAGCTGTGATTTTCACAGTTTAAAACAGCGAGATGAGTGCTGTGATTTTCACAGTTTAAAACAACAAGAGGAGAGCTGGAATTTTCAGTTTAAAACAGCGAGATGAGTGCTGTGAGTTTCACAGTTTAAAACGAGAGGAGAGCTGGGATTTTCACAGTTTAAAACAGTGAGAGGAGAGCCAGGATTTTCACAGTTTAAAACAGCCAGAGGAGAGCCTGCACTTTCACAGTTTAAAACAGCGAGAGGAGAGCCGGGAGCACATGGAGAGTGGACCTGCATGAGAAGGGCTGCTGCGGCGGGAGATAAAACCTAAGGCAAAGAGCCCCTTTAACCTGTTTCTACCTGTCAGAGCCAGAGTGTGACATCAAAGGAAAACAGGTAGGTGATTGGTGGGTATCTCTTCCCTGTCTCTTTTGATTAGCCAAGTGGTTTAAATCAGGGGACATTATTACAGCTGAAGAATACAGTTAACAAATTCACTTTGAAAATATTTAACATCCAAATTAATTAAATAGGAATAGAGCCGGCTGGGCAGGCGATGTGTTGCAGCTGTAGTATGTGGGTGGTAGTGAGCAGGTGTGATCCACGGTGACCACATCTGCAGCAAGTGCTGGTGGCTCAAGGTACTTCGGCTCAGAGTTGATGAGCTGGAGTCAGAGCTGCGGACACTGCAACACATCAGGGAGGGGGAGAATTACCTGGACACTGTTTCAGGAGGCAGTCACACCCCTTAGATTAATTACATCAAATTTGGTCCGTGGTCAGGGACAGGAGGGTGTGGCTGCGAGTGAGGCAGGAATGGGGATCCAGAATTTAGCTTTGGAGGAGCCTCAGCCGGTGCCCTTGCCCAATCGGTATGAGATTCTTGCTTCCTGTGTGGACGAGGGCACAGACCGCAGGGAGCATGAGTGAATTGACCACAGCACCATGGTACAGAGTACCATTCAAGTGTGGGGAGCAAAGAGAAATGTAGTGGCAATAGGGGATAGCATAGTTAAGGGAACAGATACTGTTCTCTGCAGCAAAGACAGAGAATCCCGAAGGCTGTGTTGTCTACCTGGTGCCAAGGTTAAGAACATCTATTCTGGGCTGGAGAAGAACTTGGAGTGGGAGGGGAAGCATCCAGTTGTCATGGTCCACCTAGGTACCAACGACATTGGTAGGACTAGGAAAGAGGTTCTGCCGAGGGACTAGGAGCAGCTTGGGGCTAAAATAAAAAGCAGAACCACAAAGGTTCTCCGGATTACTACCTGAGCCATGTGCAAATTGGCGTAGGGTAGATAAGGTTGGAGAAGCGCATGGCTCAAAGATTGGTGTGGGAGTACTGGGGAAGGAGCTTCATTTGAACCATGCTGGAACCTTGTCCTGGCGAATCATATAACTAGGGTTGTAGATAGGACTTTAAACTAATTAGTGGGGGGGGGGGAGGTTCAATTGAAGGGAAGTTTAAAAAATCAAAACGAAACGAGAGAGAGCCGAGGTGCAGGGTAGTGAAGAGGCGAACGATAATCAAAGTGTGACAGGAAGGGGCAGAAAA
The DNA here is from genome assembly GCF_964194155.1 of Cetorhinus maximus. Classification (NCBI taxonomy): domain Eukaryota; kingdom Metazoa; phylum Chordata; class Chondrichthyes; order Lamniformes; family Cetorhinidae; genus Cetorhinus; species Cetorhinus maximus. Next base: position 12,001,799 of record NC_135897.1, read on the forward strand.
TATAAGCAGAAGAGTGCAGCAGAAATTAGAACCAGAATGAGCAATAATGGAAAAAAGTCGAAGCTTAAGGCTCTTCATCTGAATGCAAGCAGCGTTTGTAACAAGATAAAGGAGTTGACAGCACAAATAGAAATATATGGATATGACTTGATAGCTATTACAGAGACGTGGTTGCAGGGTGACTAAGACTGGGAACTCAATATTCAAGGGTATTCGATGGTGGGGTAGCTTTGTTAATAAAGGAAGGTATCAGTGCGGTGATGAGTAGTGATATAGGTACCATCGATCATGATGTAGAATCAGTTTGGATAAAAATAAGGAATAGCAAGGGGAAGAAGTCATGGGTGGGAGTTGTCTATTGGCCCCTGAAGAGTTGCCTCACTGTAGGACAAAGTATAAATCGGGAAATAATTGAGGTGTGTAAGAAGGGCATTACAATTGTCATGGGTGATTTTAATCTGCATATTGACTGGACAAATCAGATTGGCAGGGGTAACATGGAAGATGAATTTGTAGAGTGCATCAGGGATTGTTTCTTAGTGCAATTCATTGCAGAACCTACCGGGAACAGGTTATTTTAGACCTAGTAATGCGTAATGAGGTAGGATTAATAAGAGATCTCATAGTTAAGGATCATCTAGGGGGTAGTGATCACAACATGGTAAAATTTCAAATTCAGTTTGAGGGTGAGCAGCTCGGATCTCAAATCAGTGTCCTCAACTTAAATAAGGGCAATTACAGAGGCATGAAAAAGAGTTGTCTAAAGCAGGCTGGGAAAATAGACTAAGCGGAAGGTCAGTGGACGAGCAGTGGCAGACATTTAAGCAGATATTTCATAACGCTCAGCAAAAATTTATCCCAGTCAAAAAGGAGGACTTGATGAGAAGGATGAACCACGCATGGTTAACAATGGAGGTCAAGGAGAGTAACTAATCAAAAACTAAGGTACACAAAGCGGCGAAAACTAGTGGTAGGCCAGGGGATTGGGGATTTTTTAGGAGCCAGCAGTGGATGACTAAAAAACTAATAAAAAGGGAGAAAATTGATTATGAAAGTAAATTGGCAAGAAATATAAAAACAAACAGCAAGAGCTTCTTCGGGTATATCAAAAGAAAGAGAACGCCTAAAGTGAGTGCGGGACCCTTGGAGAATGCAACTGGAGAAATGATAATGGGGAGCAGGGAAATGACATAATTTAAACCAATATTTTGCATCAGCCTTCATGGTGAGGGACACTATAAACTTCCCAAAGATGTCAGATAAGCAAGGAACTGATGGGAGGAAAGATTTTGTAACAGTCGCTATCACAAGGGACAAAGTATTTGACAAACTAATGGAACTAAAGGCAGATAAGTCACAAGGACCTGATGGCCTGCATCCAAGGGTTTTAAAGGAAGTGGCTGCAGCAATAGTGGAGGCATTGGTCAAAATATTCCAGAACTCACTGGATTCCGGGAGGGTCCCAGGGGATTGAAAACCGTTAATGTGACGCCCCTGTTCAAGAAGGGAGGGAGACAAAAAGCAGGAAACTATAGGCCAGTCAGCCTAAGATCTGTCTTTGGGAAAGTGCTAGAGTCCATTATTAAGGAAGAAATAGCAGAATATTTAGAAAAGCTTAAAGCAATCAAACAGAGTCAACATGGTTTTGTGAAAGGAAAATCATGTTTGACAAATTTGCTCGAGTTCTTTGAGGATGTAATAAGCAGAGTTGATAGAAAGGGGAACTGGTAGATGTAGTGTATTTGGATTTCCAGAAGGCATTCGCTAGGGTGCCACATAAAAGGTTATTGCACAAGATAGGAGCTCACGGCATTGGGGGTAATGTATTTGCATGAATTGAGGATTGGTTAACACACAGAAAGACAGAGAGTCGGGATTAATGGGTCTTTTTCAGGTTGGAAAGACGTAACTAGTGGAGTGCCACAAGGATCAGTCCTAGGGCCTCAATTATTTACTATCTATACTAATGACTTGGAGGAGGGGGCAGAGTGTAATGTATCCAAATTTGCTGACAATACAAAAATAGGTGGGAGGGTATGTTATGATGAGGACATAAGGAATCTGCAAGGGGATAAAGACAGGTTGAGCGAATGGGCAAAAACTTGGCAGATGGAGTTTAATGTAGGGAAGTGTGAGATCATGCACTTTGGTGGGAAAAATCAATAGGCAAACTATTATTTAAATGGAGAGAGACTCCAAAAAAGTGCAGCACAGAGGTATCTAGGTGTTCTTGTGCATTTCCAAAGATTCATGATCTTTTGAGAGAATAAATTTCTCCTCATCTCAGCTCTAAATGTATAACCTCTTATTCTGAGTCTGTCATATTCCAGACCAATGGTCTGCAGGCTGGTCCAAAATGCAAATCACTGAAACTGGTATTCGGTGAGAAACAACTGATTGACTTATGGCTCTGCAGATGGCCCGAGTATCCTGGACTCACCGACGCAGCTCTGAAGCACCTGATGCCATCAACAGCAACAAACAACCGCCAGATTGGACTTTCAACACTTATAGGCCTGAAAACAAAGAGGAGGAACTGGCTGAACATGGAGCCCGACATATGACTGAAGCTTGGAACCAGACATTACCTCATTGGTGTCTCTTCAAAAAGCAGCTGATAACTCTGATTAGGTTTTTTGTGGTGACAAACAAAAACAGGTGGGGTACAACAGGTAGGTGGTCCACAGACATAACGTTTGAAAGCCACTGTTCTAGACTCCCCAACATTTACCCTTCAAAGATTATTTGATCACCTCTCATTCTTCTAAATTCTAGAGAATATCGGCCTAATTTAGTCCTCCTCCTCCTTCAGGTACAATGCCCTAAGAGGGCATTGGCAACCATGGACTTCCATTGGATTGGTCCATCATTATGTTTGGCAAAGTACTGCAGTGGTTTGCTGTTGCCTTCTGCAGCATGGCTGATCAGAAAACTCTCCTGCTCTTTACCACCTGCGATCAGGTGTATTGGAAGGATTTACAGTCTGATAATCAACCTGCTTTGCCATGTTATGAATGCAACTTCCATGGCCATCAAGTCCTGAAGCGGGACTTGAACACGGAGCTTCTGGCCTAGGGGTAGGGACATTGCCACTGCACTACAAGACCTCCACCCAGTCTACTCAGTCTCTCCTAATAGGGCAATTCCTTCATCCCAGGAATCATCTTGTCTGAGACAAGTACATCTTTCTTGGGCAAGGAGACCAAAACTGTACAATTCTCCAGATGTGGTCTTACCAAGGTCCTATATAATTGTAGTAAGGCTTCTTTACTCTTATATTCTAGTCCCTCTGTAATAAAGGCTAACATTTCATTTGCTTTGCTATTGCGTACTGTAATCTGCATGTCACTTTGTGATTCATGTACAAGGACACTGAGATGCTTCTGAAAATAAGCATTTTCTAGTCTCTCATCATTTAAAATATATTTGGCTTTTATATTTTTCCTTCCAAAGTGGATACCATCACATGGTTATTGGTGCCATGTCAGGGTTTGGACCGCTAGGCTGTAGCAGTTTGATTTGACCCCCAAATAAGGTCAGCTACTGATCTAATCTGATTGGAACTGCTTGGAGTTTCCTGTTGCTTCTGGTGAACAAATACAGGTCAATAGATCTGGTGGCTGGCCATCATAATTTGATGAGACCCTTGTTTGTAAATTCATTAGCTGAATGAATTTGTTCACTTGGGGACTCTTGGTTGTTGGGGGGCGGGTTAAGAGTTTATCTCCTATGTGGTGAATTATCTTTGTTGGGGAAGCATATGAATTTCAACTGCTGAATCTGCCAGAGTCATGTCTACGTAAAAGTTAGTGCAATTCAGCAAACTTCGCACACTTGATCTATTTCAGGATCAGATGTTGATTATTCACACATCAGCCAAAACCTTGGTGATGTAATCCATTGAGATGTGACCATAAGGAACCCCATGTAAAATACTTGGTGCGGTGTATCTAAGATCTGAAAGAAGACTCCCATGCCAATTGGTGCCCTCTTGCATTACCAGAAACACTTCAGATGGAATGGTCTTGCAATGCACTCTCCCAGCACATTGTCCAGGAAACGGTGCTAACTTTCCCTCTTTCCTTGAATTCTTTTCCTTACAGATGATCTGTGGATGTCTCTCAAGGAGACGACCCCAGTGAAAATAATGTGGAGGGGCTCATTAAGACAGTGGTGGTTTATCTATTTTGCAAAATGGAAGGCTGGGAGTCCAAAACGAGGCCTGTTATGCCAGAGGTAAAGGCAAAATACTGCGGATGCTGGAAATCTGAAACAAAAACAAAAAATGCTGAAAAAACTCAGCAGGTCTGACAGAATCTGTGGAAAGAAATCCACAGACACTGTCAGACCTGTTAAGCCACATCCTTGGGTTTAGTTGTTTCTCAATGCTTTGGGTGGAAATATTTATGCTTAGAGGGCACATTTTCCAACTGTTCAAAACATGAGTAGGCCACTCAGTCCCTTGAGTCTCTTCTACCATTCACTTAGACCACGATTGGTTCATTCTTTAACTCCATTTACCCATCTTTTGATCCATAGCCCTTGATACCTTTACCTTACGAAGCTCTATTCCTCTCGGTCTTGAAAACTACAATTGCCCCAGCATCAACAGCCTTTTGAGGAAGTGCATTTCATGTTTCCACTACACTATGTGTTGTCATGAACACTGACCTTTACAAGGTGGTTATATTTTAAAACATCTCTTCAACTCAACGTAAAACAAATAGTTCTGAAAAGGGCAGGGGGTGGTGGTGGTGAATTCCTGGTAAACTCTAGTTTGGAGACGTGCCCATGTGACTTCAGGTGGCCATGGGGATGAGAAGAGAGAGAAAGTCAAATGGAAATCTATTGAGGTTCCAAATTGCAATTTCTAAGTTTGGGGGGGCTGGGGGGGGGGGGGGGGGGGGGGGGGGGGGTGGTGGGAGAGGGGGATGGGGGGATGGTATAGGGGGAACTGCTGTTGAGAAACAAGCAACAAAAAACTCTCCCAAGAACAGGTTTTACTGTTCTGTAGGAAGTGATGGGGAGCAAAAGTAAAACTGCCTATGGGAAAAACAGTTTTACCAGAGACAACTAAAACGTTTAAAGGGGTCACTCAGGAATCAGGGGGAGGCAGTGGCAGTGTCACTGGACTAGTATACTAGAGACACAGAGTAATGCTCTGGGGGCCTGGGTTCCTGACCATAGCAGATGGTGAAATTTGAATTCAACAAAAATCTGGAACTAAGAGTCTGATGATGACCACAAAACCATTGCAGATTGTCGTAAAAACCCATCTGATTCGGTAATGTCTTTTAGGTAAGGAAATCTGCTACCCATACCTGGTCTGGCCTACATGTGACTCCAGACCCACAGCAATGTGGTTGACTCTTAAATGCCCTCTGAACAAGGGCAATTAGGGATGGGCAATAAATGCTGGCCTAGCCAGTGACATCCACATCCCATGAACAAGTAAAAAAAAACTCTAGAATTCTGGGAGTCAGGACTGACGTGACCATAGGGAAAGGGGGTTCGTTGTAGTGTGCTTTGCTGGTGATAATTACATTTGGGAAACTTGGTAGGAGTGGAGTAGTTGGCGATGGACACTGGAAGATTCAACTTGGTGTGGCAAGGACTGATTGATTAAATCTCTATCGTCTACTTCCTACCTGTAGGAAACTCGTTCGAGTTACCAACAGTCACAGATTGCAACTCTTTTCGAGTACAATCACAGTTCTTGGTTTCTGGGAGTGGGACATGAACCCACAACCCTCTGATTCAAAGGCGAGGGTGCTATGAACTGAGCCACAGAAGGACTGATTGAACTCAGCTACTGAGTGGGAGAAGCTTTTGGACTGCCCTTTGATAACATATATGTACCTGAAGCATGGTGTAAAGTTTACCTCTTTTTAGTTAAAGTACCATTTGCCTGTTTAACATCGCTCAAACATGAAGTACCATTTCCTTGTTGGTTAATGTTTGAATGTCATTTTTAGTTTTTTTGTTACAGTAAAAATTTTAAAAAGTGAAACCTTGTCCTTCAGTTATCTCCATGGGGTCATTTGGGAAATTCATCCCTTAGATATTGGCCTCTAGGGAGTCATGACAGTGTGAAAAAATCTTCAATTCACTGCCGAATGGCATATCTCTAGTTGTAAGATTGGCCCTTATTTTGGATTCCATTGAAAACAACTTTTTCTGTATGTGCCCTCTGAAATCTTTCTATATTTCAAATATCTCGATTAGATCATCCCTGACCTTCTAAACTAAAGGAAATGCATAGAAACATAGAAAATAGGAGCAGCAGAAGGTCATTCGGCTCTCCAACCCTGCTCCGCCATTCAATATGGTCATGGCTGATCCTCTATCTCAACGCCGTACTCCCGTGCTCTCCCCATAGCCCTTAACGCCTTTAGAGTCCAGAAATTTATTTCCTTCTTAAATATATTCAGCAACTTGGCCCCCACAGCCTTCTGTGGTAGAGAATTTCATAGGTTCATCACCCTCTAAGTGAAGACGTTTCTCCTCATCCCAGTCCTAAATGGTCTACCCTGTATCCTGAGACTGTGACCCCTTGTTCTAGACACCTCCAAGCAGAGGAAATATCACCAATGCATCCAGTCTGTCCATCCCTTTCAGAATTTTACATGTCTCATTTTCTAAACACCAGTGAATACAGGCCAAGTCAGCCCAATCTCTCCGCATGCAACAATCCTGCCATCCTAGAATCAATCTGGTGAACCTTCACTGCACTCCCTCTATGGCAAGTATATCCTTTCTTAGGTAAGGAGACCAAAACTGCACATAATACTCCAGGTATGGTCTCACCAAGGCCCTGTACAGCTGCAGTAAGACATCCTTGCTCCTACACTCAAGTCCTCTCGCAATGAAGGCCAACATACCATTTGCCTTCTTAACTGCTTGCTGCAACGGCATGCTTGCTTTCAGTGATTGGTGTACAAAGGAACCCAGGTCCTTTTGTACATCAACATTTCTTAATCTATCACCATTTAAATAATACTCTGCCATTTTGTTTTTTGTAACCGAAGTGGATAACTTCACACTTATCCACCTTATACTGCATCTGCCATGTATTTACCCACTCACTCAATCTGTCTAAATTGCCTTTAAGCCTAACACCCTCCTCACTACTCATTCCCACCAAGTTTTGTGTCGTCAGCAAATTTGAAAATATTGCATTTTTTTCCCCTCATCCAAATCATTGATATATATTGAGAGTAGCTGGGGCCCAGGCAATGGCCCCTGCAGTACCCCACTAGTCACCGCCTGCCACTCCACAAAAGACCCATTTATTCCTACTCTCTGCTTTCTATCTGCTAACCAATTCTCAATCCATGCCAATATATTACCCCCAATCCCATGTGCTTTAATTTTACACACTAACCTCTTATGTGGGATTTCATCAAAAGCTTTCTAAAAATCCAAATGCACCATTTTCACCAGTTCTCCCTTATCTATTCTGCTAGTTATGTCCTCAAAAAACTCCAGTAGGTTTGTCAAATGTGATTTCCCTTTCATAAATCTATGTTGACTTTGTGTAATCCAGTTGATAATTTCTAAGTGTCCTGTTATCATGGCCTTCATAATATACTTTAGCATTTTCCCTTCTACTGATGTTAGGCTAACTGATCTGTGATTTTCTGTTTTTTCCTACCCTCCTTTTTTAAATACCGGGGTTACATTTGCCACCCTCCAATCTACCAGGACTGTTTCAGAATCTACAGAATTTTGGAAGATGACAACCAATGCTTCCATTATTTCCATGGCATTTCCTTTAGTACACTGGATGTGGATTATTGGGCCCTGGGGATTTATCGGCTTTCAGTCCCATTAATTTCTCCAGCACTATTGTTTTAGTAATACTAATTTCCTTCAATTCCTCCTCCTCACTAGACCCTTGGTTCCCTTGTATTTCTGGGAAGTTATTTGTGTCTTCCTTCGTGAAGACAGAACTAAAGTAGTTGTTTAATTGCTCTGCCATTTCCTTGTTCTCTATTATCAATTCTCCTATTTCAGACTCTAAGGGACCTACATTTGTCTTCACTAATCTTTTTCTTTTTACATACTTACAGAAGCTTTTACAGTCTGCTTTTATGCTCCTTGCAAGTTTAATCTCATACTCTATTTTTCTCCTCTTAATCAATCTCTTGGTCCTCCTTTGCTGAATTCTAAACTGCTTCCAAGCCTCAGGCTGGCTACTTTTTCCAGCAACTTTATATGACTCCGCTTTGGATCTAATACTATACTTAATTTCTTTTGTTAGCCATGGTTGGGCTGCTTTTCCTGTTGTGTTTTTGTGCCAGAAAGGAATGTATAACTGTTGCAATGCATAAATTCGTTCCTTGAATATTAGCCATTGGCTATCCACCGTCATACCTTTTAATGAAGTTCCTCAATCTATTTTAGCCAACTCATGTCTCATACCTTTGTACTTGCCTTTAAGATTTAGGACTCTAGTTTCAGATCGGACTACTTCACTTTCCATCCTAATGAAGAATTCTATCATATTATGGTCACTGTTCCCTAAAGGACCCAGCAAAACAAGACTATTAATTAATCCCTTCTCATTGCACAATACCGAATCTAGGATAGCCTAGTTCCCTAGTTGGTTCCTCAACATACTGATCTAAAAAACTATCTCGTACACACTCCAGGAATTCCACAGTGTTATCGCTAATCTGGTTTGCCCAGTCTATATGCAAATTAAAGTCACCCATGATCATTGTAGCACTCTTGTTACACACATCTCTAATTTCCTGTTTAATGCCATCCCCTACCTTATCACTACTATTTGGAGTCCTATAGGCAACTCCCACTAATGTTTTCCATCCCTTGTTACTTGTTAGCTCCACCCAGACTGATTCCACATCTAGATTTTCTGAGCCAATATCCTCTCTATCGCACTGATTTCATCCTTAACTAACAACGCCATGCCACCTCCTTTTCCTTTTTGCCTGTCCATCCTAAATATCGAGTACCCTTGGATATTCAGTTCCCAGACTTGGTCACCCTGCAGCCATGTCTCCGTAATCGCAATCATATCATTCCTGTTTATATCTATTTGCGCTGTTAATTCATCTACCTTATTGCAAATGCCCCGTGCATTCAGATACAGCACCTCTAGACTTGTCTTTTTAACATTTTTACACTTTTTTTTTGTACAATGGCCCTACTTGCTGCCAGTCCTTGTTTCCTCTGCCTTCCACTTTTGTTTTCTACTTTTCTGTTTTCACTCTTACCTTTGTTTCCTTCTCTTGCGTTTTCCCGCTCAGGTTCCCATCCCTCTGCCAATCTAGTTTAAACCCTCCCCCACAGTACTAGCGAATATCCCTGCGAGGATATTGGTCCCTGTTCTGCTGGGGTGCAACCTGTCCAGCTTGTACAGGTCCCACCTTCCCCAGAATCGGTCCCAATGCCTCAGAGTTACCCAATAGGTCAGCTTTGGAAACTTACCCCATTAGGTGGAACACTCATTACCTCAATAAGTGGGCGACTGGAGGATTACTCCATTATATGTTACTGCGTTCAGGAGACAAAAAGTATAGCTTTATGGGGCATTTATTTACACAGTGGGGAAGAAATCTTCCATACTAATTTTGTTTAAGATTCACAGTTTCAAGCTCATATGCTCTAGCTCTGAAATCATAACTTAGACATATACCACTGTCCAGTCAGTATTGTTGAGTCTGTACCCTGGAACTCCTTATCTAGAACCATCACCACAAGAACTGCATCTGTTCAAGAGGAAGGCCCACCAAACAACAACTAAAAGAAGCTTTAAATACAGCCTTGACAGCGTTACGCTCATTCCATGAACAAACAAAAACAAATATACTAGGGTATGAAATATTTGTCCTCATTTTTAATTTTCAAGTTTTACAACAGTTTATGTATCAGCTGGGTGGGTTTCTCAAAGGTCCTTCTCAATACATTTCCATGGAAGAATAGTTAAAAGCTTGGGCAAGTGATTTAACATGGCAAAAATCACAAGGTAAATGGTCAAAACTGTCGGATAGTTACAGCTCATGCTTTTCTGGTAGGAGTCAGTTAGTCCCACTTAACAACATGCCAAAAATGAAATCATCTTAGATTATGTGCTCAGGTGCAGTGATGTCCACTTGAATAGCATCAATTCCATTCACAACCTCCAAGAAGCTGATTGCAGTGTGGCGAGATCAGGACAGGGTCACTTGCTGTTCCCTCAGATGGTGACACTGTGTGAAACAAGACAACAGGTCCAGGAAAGAGAGGAAACTTATCCAGTTTAAAAAAAGGGGGGAGCATCATTGGGGTGGATGTAATCTAGCAGATTGAAACGTCTGGTAGATGCTTCTGAGTTTTCCATTTATAACCTGATTTTTAATTACTTAACAAAAAGAACATGAATCTTGCCCAACTAGGGAGACAAAGCAAAGAAGAACATCTCTAAAAGTTTCCCTGATTATCAAAACATCCCATGAAGTCAACAGCAATAAATAAACTTCAACAAACAGTAATTTGCAATTAGGTTACTGCTGTTGTGCAATACATTATAAGAATCTAAAATTAAAATCTCCAGCCACTAAAGTTTAACAAGATGAGGCTGCAGTATAAATGGTGAGTATATAGAACAGTCAGTGCATTTGGCGCTTGGAGCCAAAGATGTTTGTTACATGAATTTGTGTTATGAACTCTGTCTGTATGTTATGTGAAGATGCTGTAATAGGGGCTGTTGATTAGTTGCCATAAAAACGGTTTGCTCCAACTTCCCTTCTTCTGTAAGTCTGAATGTCCGTGTAATCTGAAAGTAAAGAAACAAATCAAGGAAAAGTTATCTGCGAGAAGGATATTTCATGAAAGCAAAGAGTTCAGAACATTCCATTTTTGTTAAAATACAGCCCTCAGGAACCATTTAGTCAATGTGAGATCTTGCTTCAGCTGGTGATGAGCACATTGACAGATGAAGAGGTCATCAAATCAAGTCTCATTCCAGTACTTGAATGCATAGGCTAGGTTGGTGCCCAGTGCTACGTTGTCAGAAAGATTAAACATTTAGTTTAAATGTTAAACTACAATTCCAAATAGCTGCTCCTGTGATGCAGGTGGGCATTAAAAATTTCACAACAGTACTGCAAGAGGAGGCAAGAGCTATCCCAATGTCCCAACCAACATTTCACCCTCAACCAACATGATCATGAAAAGATTAAATGGCTATTCTTCCAATGGTTGTGAAATATTTTAGGCCTTTTACCTATTTGGCCCAGAATTGTTACAAAGTTACATGCAACATACAAAGGGTTAATTCCCAGGGATACCTTAAATAAATAGCCAAAAATAATAACGCCATTCAGAATGTTAATTAAGATCAACAGGATGTCATTGTATAGTTCACAACCTCGTTCTAGAATGATTTCACTCAATGCACCGAGCATGGAGCTCAGCTGAATAGGTTCACATAAAGTGGAAAGCTTTTCATTCCAGCTGGTAATTTTGATTACCAACACAAGATCTCAAGAAATCGGAATAGGAGTAGGCCACTCGACCATCCAGCCTCTGCCAATCAATAAGACCATGGCTGATCGGATTGTGGCCTTAACTCCACTTTCCTGTCTGTCCCCCGTAACCCTGGGCTCCCTTGTAGATCAAAAATCTGTTTAACTCAGCCTTGAATATATTCAATGACCCAGCCTCCACTGCTCTCTATGGAAGATAATTCAAAAGACTAACAACCCTCAGAAAAGAAATTCCTCCTCATCTCTGTATTAAATGGGGGACCCCTTATTTTTAAAGTGTGCCCCAAGTTCTAGATTTCGCCACGAGGGGAAACATCCTCTCAGCATCTACCCTGTCAAGCTCCCTCAGAATCATATATGTTTCAATAAGATCACCTCTCATTCTTTTAAACTCCAATGAGTATAGGCCCAACCTGCTCAATTTTCCTTGGAAGACAACCCTTCATCCCAGGAATCAGGCTCATGAACGTTCTCTGAAATGTTTCCAATGCAAGTATATCCTTCCTTAAGTAAGGAGGTCAAAGCTTTACATAGTACTCCTGGTGCATTCTCGTCAATGCCCTGTACAGTTGTAGCAAGACTTCCCTACTTTTATGCTCCACATCCCTTGTAATAAAGGCCAGTTTTCTATTTACCTTCCTAATTATTTGCTGTAACTGCATGCTAACTTTTTGATTCAAATACAATGATACCCAGATCCCTCTGTATTGCAGAATTCTGTGGTCTCTCTTCATTTAAATAATATTTTGCATTTCTACTTTTCCTGCTAAAGTGAAAAGCCTCACATTCCCACATTATACTCCATCTGCCAATTTTTTGCCCACTCATAACCTATATCCCTTCGCAGACTCTGTATCCTCCTCACAGCTTGCTTTCCTACCTACCTTTGTATAATGAGCAAATCTAGCTACAATACACTCTGTGCCTTCATCCAAGTCGTTAATATGGACTGTAAATAGTTGAGACCCAGGACTGAATCTGCAGCACTCCATTAGTTATAGTTTGCCAGGCTGAAAATGATCCATTTATCCTGACTCCCTGCTCCTTGTCTGTTAGCCAATCCTCTATCTATGCTGTCATATCACCCCCAACACCTTGAGCTCTTATCTTGTGCAGTAAACCATTATGTGGCACCTTATTGAATACCTTTTGGAAATCCCAATACACTACCTCTATTGGTTCCCCTTCATCCACCCTGCTTGTTACATCCTCAAAGAACTCAGACAATTTCCCTTTCACAAAACCATACTGACTTTGCCCGATTGTATTATAATTTTCTAGATGTCCTGCTACTGCCTCCTTAATAATGGATTATCAGGTTATCGTTTCTAAAAGCTTTCCCCACCGAGGTTAAACTGACTGGTCTGTAGCCGTTGGGCTTATTCTTGCACCCTTTTGGAATTTGCAATTCTCCAGTCCTCCGGTATCACACCTGTATCTAAGGGTTGGAAGATTATGAACAGTGCCTCTGCAGATTCCACCCTTACTCCCCTCAGTATCCCCAGATGTATTTGATCCAGTCCTGGAGACTTAAGCCAGTCTTTCTAATACCTCCTCTTTATTAGTTTTTAGCCCATCCAGTGTCCCAACTACCCCCTCTTTCACTGTGACTTGGCCAGCATCTTCTTCCTTGGTAAGGACAGACGCAAAATATTCATTTAGTGCCTCAGCCATGCTCCCTGCCTTCATTTGTAAATCAGCTTTTTGGTCCCTAAATGTCCCTCTTCTCCTTTTACTATTTATATGCCTATAGAAGACTTTTGGATTCCCTTTTATGCTGGCTGCCAGTCTTCTCACACTCTCTCTTTGCTTCTCATTTCCCCTCTGAACTCTCCACAGTTAGCCTGATTCTGACTTGTATTATCAACCTAACATCTGTTGTATACATACCTTTTCTGCTTCACCTTATTCTCTATCTGTTTCGCCATCTAGCAAGCTCTGGCTTTGTTTGTCCTACCTTTCCCCTATTGGGAATTTACCTCGACTGTACCTGAATCATCTCCTCTCTAAAGGCAGCTCATTGTTCTGTTAGTTTTTCCTGCCAACCTTTGATTCTAATTTATCTGGGCAAGATCTGTTCTCACCCCATTGATATTGACCCTGCCCCAGATTATTTTTACTCTGGATTGCTCCTCGTCCTTTTCCATAGCTAACCTGAACCTTATGATACTATGATTGCTGTCCCCTAAATGTTCCCCTACCGACACTTGATCCACCTCACTCCCCAGAACCAGATCCATCAATGCCTCGTTCCTCAGTGGGCCAGGAACATACTGATCTAGAAAATTCTCCTGAACAAACTTCAGAAACTCTTCCCCTCTCTGCTCTTTATACTATTAATTATACTGATAATATATTGGGATAGTAAAGTCCCCCTCTATAACCACTCTAAGTTTCTGCACCTCTATAATTTCCTTGCAAATTTGGTCCTCTGCAAATTTCCCATTAGTTGGTGGCCTATAAAATACATCCATTGGTGTAATGGTACTTCTATTGCTTCTTAGCTATAGCCAAATAGATTGGCTGACCCCTTCAGGACACTCTCTCTCTCTCTCTCCCCAGCACTGTAACATTCTCCTTAATCAATAATACCATCCCTCCTCCTTTCTTTCCTACCCTAAATTTCATGAAAACCTTGTATCCAGGAATATTTAGCACCCAGTCCTGTCTTTTTTGAGTCAGGTTTCTGCTATTATCACATCATATTCCCACTTGGCTGTGCTATGCACTATAAACTTAATTTACATAATATTACACTGCACCTTTCAAAAAGAACTTCTGAAATGCAGTCACTGTTGCAACATAAGAGAATGCAACTATTTGTGCAGAGTAAGATCCCACAAATGGCAGAGAGGAAAAATGATCAAAAAATATTTTAATGATGTTATTGAGGGATAAACGTCCATCAGGGTACCTGAGAAATGCCTCTGCTCTTCGATTAGTGCCAGGGCACCTTTTACAAGGAGCTACACAGGCCCTCAATTAAACATCTAGCCTGAAAGACGATTTGAAATATGAGCCCAAATTTGGTGTTCAAGTTTCTGGAGTTGGGTTTGAGCCCACAACTTTCTGATGCAGAGGCTCAAGCACCCTGAACCCAGGCTGGAAAATGAGGGGAACCACATAAAATATATCTCAATCTTTCATTTCCTTTTGCAATATATTTTTATGGTCAGTACATAGCGCAACCTCCCCAGAAGTGTGGCACTGGGTCAACTCTGCTGAGGGACAACTCAGTTCAAGTGTTGTGAAAATAAGGCCCAAGACTATAATTGTGCAAGGTAACAATGTACAGTTTCAGGTTTCTTATCTGTCATTGTAATCAGCACCTGCCTACCTTGCACACTGAGGAAGGAGCTGTCATGTAGCTAATTGACTTCAGACAGGATGCTGCTATAGATAACTATCTACCCACACAACACAAAATGAAACCTAAAATTGACATTTTCCATTTCAAACATTGATCTTTTTTTCTCCATATAGCTGCATCACTTTTGTCCCACAATGTGCACTATTTGTGTGCAAGTAATTGCCTAGAACCAAACCAAAACATGACAAACACATCCTTCCTCTACTTTTACAAGCATTGTTCCTATGTCTGTAAAATAGTTCTGTTGCAGCAGGGACACAGCAAAGTGGAGCAGCATTGCAAAACTGGGTGATACAACAGCTTGCATTTATATAGTATCTTCAGCATAGTTAATTGCTTTACAAATGAAATGGGTACAGCCTTGGGCTCTTTATAAATGAGGATGAGGATTTGAAAATCAATGAGTTTGGGGGTGGATGTTGGTGAGGTCAGGATGTGAGCAATTGGGTTTTGGATAGGTTGGGAGTTCGCATGGTTGGCGTTGCAGAAGTCACGAGGAGAGTACTGCAGAAATTGAGTCTGAAGGTGACAAAGGTGTAGATCAGTTTCAGTAGTTGCAGGGGTTGAAGTAGGTCAAACCTTGAAGATAAGCAGTTCTGGTGATAGATGATTTGAGGTTGGAAGCTCAGCGCAGGATCAATCAAAATACTGACAGTACACACCATCAGATTCAGCCAGTGAGGAGGATGGAGTTGGTGGTTTGGAGGCAGAGTTTCTGGTAAAAACTGAACAGGTTGGCTTCAATCTCACCTGTGCCAAGTTGAAGAAAGCACCAGCTCATCCACAATTGATGTGTGAGAAGCATTTGGAGGAGATGTTCAGCAAAGATTATTGGAAAGAACATCAGGCTTACATCATCACTGAAGGATGGATGTGCTTGAAGAGTGTGGTGATGGAGGTGAGGCCACGTTTGAACTTTGCAGCATGTCAGAAGTGACCGTCAAAGCTCAGGAGAAGGCAGCAGATATATTGGATATACTAGAACAGGTAGGAATAGTACCACAGAGGTGAAGCATAGAAGAGGCAGTGAAGGAGGATGCAGCGAGCAACTATACTGAAGGCTGTGGAGAAGTTGAGGACCGTAAAATGAGAGATTGTGCCGTGTGCTGCTACAAATCTCTTCCCCAAGTCTCCAATTCTTCCCATTTCCCTCTTTTTCCGACTTATGGAAGGTGAAAACTGGGATGCCAGCCAGGGAGCACTGGCGTACTTCAAGTCTGGAAGTAACAGAACCATGGATGAGAATCCTAATTCAGAACTTCACAGGGGCATAGGCAAGCTGGTGGAATGGGCAGATAGGTGGCAGATGAAGCTCAATGCAGAAAAATGTGAGGTGATACATTTTGGCAGGAAGAACATGGAGAGATAGTATAAAATAAAGAGTACTACTATAAAGGGGGTGCAGGAGCAGAGGGACTTGGGTGTGTATTTGCATTAGTCATTGAAGATGGCAGGACAGCTTAAGAGAGCAGTTAATACTGCATACAATATCCTAGGCTTCATTAATAGGCCACAGAGTACAAGGGCAAGGAAGTTATGTTGAGCTTGCATAAGACACTAGTTAGACCTCAGCTGGGGTATTGCGTGCAGTTCTGGGCACCACATTATAAGAAGGACCTCAAGGCATTGGAGAGAATGCAGAAGAGGTTCCAGGGATGAGGGATTTCAGTTATGAAAATAGACTGGAGAAGTTGGGACTCTTCCTTAGGGAAAAGAAGGCTGAGAGGAGATTTTGATAGAGATATTCAAAATCATGAGGGGTTTGGACAGAGTAGATAGGGAGAAACTGCTCCCACTCGTAAAAGGATCGAGAATGATTAAAGTTTAAAGTGATTCGCAAGAGAAACAAAAGCTATATGAAAAAAAACTTTTTCATACAGTGAGTGGTCAAGGTCTGGAATGCACTGCCTGGGAACGTGGTAGAGGCAGTTTCTGTCTTGGATCTGAGTGGTTCCTGAGAGACCCTTGTATAAGGTTGCACTATTCTCTCCATTTCCATGCCTCCTAAATTTTGGTCCTCATGAATGATGATAGAAGTATTCCAAATCATGAAGGATTTTGGTAGAGTAATAAGGAGGAACTTTTGCCACTGCTGGAAGGGTCATCACCAGAGGACATAGATTTAAATTGAATCAAAGTATTCAAAAAGGAATTAGATGATTATTTGAAAAGAAAATTTGCAGGACTACAGGAAGGCGGCAGGAGAATGGCACTAGGTGAAGTGCTCAGAGAGCCAGTACAGTCAGGATGGGCCAAATAGCCTCCTCCTGCACTGTAACAGTTCTAAGATTCCGATTCCCCTCTCTGCATGCTTCACATATATCTTAATTGTCGACATCCATGTGTCTAATTTTCTTACTCTCCCTCCCTGTTGTCATCTCCACCTCTCTCCTATATGTCTCCAATTCTTTGTACGTGTCCTTACATCCCTCTCTTTCTTTCTATATATGCCCCGCTGACCTTTACTCTTTCACGCAAAACATACAATCAGTCTCAGGCCGATTGTGACTTAGGCCCAATCTTCCACCTCAAAAGGAGAATGGGTTCAGGATTTCGGAAAGCTGTTCAAGGAAATGCAATTCTGCAGGAGCAGAGCCAAGCATGGGGAAGGAGAGAGACAGAGAGGCAGGATCACAGTATATGGAGAAATGCTTAGTCACACAGAACAGAAGGAGGCCATTTGTTCTATCGAGTCTGTAATGCAAATTGGAAGTGCTCTCCAATTAGTCCCACTCTCAACCCTACTCTTTCCCCATAACCCTATAAATGGTTCCCCTTCGGGTATATGTCCTATTCCCTTTTGAAAGTTACTATGGAATCTGCTTCCAACAACCTTACAGGCAGTGCATATCAGATCATCATAACTCACTGCATAAAATGAATTCTCATCTTTCACTCGTTCTTATTCCAATTACTTTAAATCGATGTCCTCGGGTAATGACCCTTCCAGCAGTGACAAAAGTTCCTCCTTATTACTCTACCAAAATCCTACATGATTTGGAATACTTCTACCATCATTCATGAGGACCAAAATCTAGAGGGCCTGGAAATGGAGAGAATAGTGCAACCTTATACAACACCAAGGCTCTCTCAGGAACAGCTCAGATCCAAGACAGAAACAGTAGAGCAGTGAGGCCTAGTAGTGCATAAAAGGGGAAAAAGACTGGGGGGGCGATCTTCAGGAGGATGAAAGGCAGTATCCCAGGCTGTCACCTCCAGCTGCTTAAATGACCTTCCCTCCATAAGGTCAGAAGTGGGGATGTTCGCTGGCGACTGCACAGCATTCAATACCATTTGCATAGCCTCAGATAACAATGCAATCTGTGCCTACTTGCAGCAAGACCTGGACAACAGTCAGACATGGGCTGATAAGTGGCAAGTAACATTCACACCGTGCAAGTCCCAGGCAATGACTATCTCCAACAAAAGAGTATCTAACCATCTCCCCATGACATTCAACAGCATTACCATTGCTGAATTCCCTCACCATCAACATCCAGGAGGGGGATCACTATAGAAAGAAACTTAAATGGAGCAGCCACACAAGTACTGTGGCTACATTAGTAGCTCAGAGGCTGGGAATCCTGCACCAAGTAACTTGCCTTCTGAATTTCCACTATCTACAAGGCACAAGTCAGGAGTGTGATGGAATACTCTCCACTTGCCTGGATGAATACAGCTCTAACAACACTCAAGAAACTTGTCAGCATCCAGGACAAAGCAGCATGCTTGACTGACACCACATCCACTACCTAAACATTCATTCCCTCCATCACCAATGCACCGTTACCGCCTGTGTACCGCCTGCAAGATGCACTAACAAATCTGTGACCACCCAGTAGAACAAGTCAAAATCCCCCTCCAATTCAAACTCCATCCTGATTGGAACTATGTCACAGTTCCTTCATTTTTGCTAGGTCAAAATCCTGGAACTCTCTCATCATCAGCACTGTGGGTGTAACTACACTACAGAGGCAGCAGTGGTTCAAGAAAGTGGCTCACCACCATCTTCTCAAGAGGATTTAAGGATAGTAATAAATGCTGGCCTTGGCAGCAACACTCTCATCCATAGTCAAATAAAAAATGGTAGCGCAATGGAAGGGTATGGACTTGGGAAAAGAGGAATGGATTCCTTTGTTCATTAATTTTTGTGGGAAAGAACCCTATAGTGTGTGCGCTTGTTTCCTAAAATCAATGAGCTCATTTTTTTGATTGGTTTCATTTTTATTGAAAAAAAGGTAGCAGTGAAATATTGTCAGATCAGAATGCCAAAATAATTCAAAAAAGTGAAACTATCAGATGAAGGAAACACCAGACAGCAGTTATTATTAGAATGATAGCAGATATTCTGTAATCTTTTGGTATTGTTGTTCCTTGCAGCACTGCTGCAAACTTCTGTAATGTATGTAAACGTGGCGTATTTAATAGTGCAATATAGGAAGCAACATTGCTGCCTTGGAAGGGGATGAAATTCAATGGAAAAGATGGTTTCTGTGAAGGTGAAGGCAGCCTATGTTTTTTGTATGCTGTTGGTCTGATCAACATGCCCACAGCAACCTTTAAAGTCCTTCAGCCATACTGACTCATCTTCACAGAAATAAAGTATGGAACTGGAAATAAAAATAACAGCCTTCTTGCCATTTTACAAGACCCTCACACACACTGGCAGATGAAATGGAGACGTGTTGAAGGGAAATAATGGCTGATCTATAGCATATTTATATATCAAGGGTACTCTGTCTGCTGTCTGAATAGTTCCTTTATCCCATTGGTGAGGCAGTGCATAAAGGTTTTGCTGCAGACTGTACCCTGTACCTGTGGAGACATTCTGTGAGCAGGGGCTTTGGAAGATTACCCTATGATGGCCATGGTCTTACAACGTAATCTGGCTAAACCTGCTGCAATCAGGAGTGATGCGGAAAGATCACAACACCACCTTGGAAAATCATTATTTCCATAGTCCATTCACTGAAAGGATACCCTAGGTGCACTAATAATGGTCAATGAAAGGCACTCACTGCTAACACTGACTCATTGGCAAAGTCTCTGAAATGTGCTTTGAAAGTTATACCACACACCGATGACTACAATGCACATCACTGTTAAGTGTCCGCAAACATGACTCAGACCTCCCTGTCGCTTGCCATTTCAACACACCACCCTGCTCTCATGCCCACACGTCTGTCCTTGGCCTTCACTGATTCCAGTGAAGCTCAACGCAAACTGGAGGAACAGCACCTCATCTTCTGACTAGGCACTTTACAGTCTTCCGGACTTAATATTGAGTTCAACAATTTCAGATCATGAACTCTCTCCTCCATCCCCACCCCCTTTCCCATCCCCCCTTTTCCAATAATTTATAATTTTTTTTTTACAACTATTTTTTTCTTTTCCCACCTATTTTTAAATTTATTTTAATCTATTGTTTCACCTCCACCTTTTAGCCCATTTCGATCCCTACCCCACCCGCACTAGGGCCATCTGCCACTAGCTTGCTTCCCTTAATGTCCCCATTAGCACATCCTTTAGATAATATCACCACCGTCAACACCCCTTTGACCTTTTGTCTATGACATCTTTGGCAGTCTCTTCTTGGCCTCCACCTATCACTGGCCCTCTATCGAGCTCTCCTGTCCCACCCCCCTCTACCGGCTTATATTTCATCTCATATCTATATGTCTAAGTTCTGATGAAGGGTCACACGGACACGAAACGTCAACTGTATCCCTCTCCGCAGATGCTGTCAGACCTGTTGAGTTTTTCCAGGTATTTTTGTTTTTGTTCTAGATTTCCAGCATCCGCAGTATTTTGCTTTTATCTAACCATTAAGTGTCTTACCTTGTTGTCAAAAACTTCAAGCCCCACTCCAGGGCTCAAAGCCCAAAATCTAAACTGACTCTACAGTGCAGCACTGAGGCAGTGCTACATTGTCAGAGTTACATTATCTGACATTAAACAGAGGCATTGTAAACAATCCATCGAAGAGGAGCAGCAAGTTACCCTGATCTACATTCCTCCCCCATGCATCATTGGCAAAACAGATTAACACATCATTTGTCACGCTACAGTTCAAAAGATTTTTTGCACAAATTGAGTGTTCCGTTTGTGTGGATATAGCCAAAGTGAGCAGTAAAAAATAATTAATTGGCCATGATGCATTTTAGATGTCCGAAGGAAGAGGGAATCATTGCACCAATACAAGTTTTTTTTTCTCTTACTTGACCTGCATTACTTTGCTGAAACGAATCACCAACTTGCAAAGGTCACCTGCTTTCTGGACCTGGAGTAGCAGGGGCTGCTGTTCAGAGACCATACTGTTTGGCTGTATTTGGCAAAAAGGTTTGTGTTTATTGTGCGAGAACCTTAGGTTGAAAGGATCAATTCAGGCAGCATGTACTGCCTCAGACTGCAGGAGCACTCTTTTGTGGTAAACTGCAAATATAAGTGGGGTAAAATGCAATGTTTACAAAACATGTTGAGAGAGAACATTAAAGTATCCACATTGCTCCAACCTTTTAACTTCTTGAAGCTAAAGGCATTCCTAATTCAACTGTCTCAATTCAACAATGTGTGGTATTTAGTACTGTGTAACTAAGATATTTGTTTCCATATACTGAATGTTACAGTAAAATGAACACAGTTTGCTAAATTGAACTATATTCCAGGAACACTGGAGACTGGACAGAAAGAATTTACAAGGATAAATATGACCATGAATATAAAATGGTCACCAATAAATCCAATACTGAATTCGGGAAAAGCCTCAGAGCGGTTAGAATATGGAAGTTGCTACCACATGGAGAAGTTGAGGTGAATAGCACAGATGGATTTAAGGGGAAGCTAGAAAAGCACACTGGGAAGAAAGGAATAAAAGGTTATACTGCTAAGGGGAGATGAAATACGATGAGAGGAGACTCATGTAGAGCAGAAACACTGACATAGGCGTACTGGGTTGAATGGCCCGCTTCTGTGCTGTACAATTCTACGAACCAAATGCTTGTACTTCTTGGTTCAGACGTGCTTTTGAGTTGCAATAAACTTTTGCAATCTACTGCATCACACAGCAAAAGGAAAAGAGCTTGGACAAACTGATTTTATCAGCATCTCAAACAATACCGCCAGCAGGAGGAGGAAGTGGCTGAGTTTCTTCAAACATAAGCAGAAGCTAGCTCAACAGTAACAACCCAGATACAAAAGGGCTGCTTGAGTATGAGGACTGCAAGAGTGCAAAACTGAAAAGTCTTGGTAGATGGACAGACAGAAAGAGAGCCAACGTGCAGTTAAACAAAACACACATCTGAGAAGCTTCACTCCCGATTATTGTGCATTTTAAATCATAGGCCATAACAAACGTTAGCAGGGCACTTAATGACATACACAGGCTTTTACATTTTTTGCTTGCCAAGTTGCTGAAAGCGTGAGCTGATGATGTCACAAGGAAAAAAGGTACCTGGGACCTGTACAACTGTACAACAGCAACTCCTTAACCAAAACAGATAGCAGGATTGCAAAGTTAACAGCACAAGGCCAGAGAAGAAAGTGTAAATTAGAGTGGGTGAATTCAAAATCAAATTGGGTGCAAGAAAGAGAAACAGAAAGAAAAAATAGTTTACAATAGAAAAAGTAAGATGGAAAGGAAAAGAAAATTTAAACATTAAAAAAGTTAACGTTTTTAAAATCTTGTTTAAGTATTGTGAAATGCTGCTTTTGTTTGGTTAACAGTGACAGAAATGAACAAAGAATCAAAAATTATAGGACAGAAAGAGGAAATTTGCCTTCAACTGGAGCTATTCAATCCCATTTTTCTACCATTTGTTGTAGATTTTGCAGAATTAAAGAGTAGCCAAATTAGGGCTAGCTACTTGCATTGTTTTAAAGGCACCTTTACACAAAACCCAAATTGAGCTGTATATGCTGGTTTCCTATATTTATGCTGCACTGTGTCTGCTATCCTCTTGGCCTATTGGAGGTCAGTACAGAAGAGAGAGACCTGGCTTAAAGTTTGTATGTGGAAGACCAAATACTTGTTTTCCTAACCAACCTCCAATAGGCCTTTAAATGAGTGAAGCAATGATTAATATTGAGAATCTCTTCTCAAATAATTAATGACCTGTAATTCATGAGCACGCCTGCACTTCTTGTAATTGTCACATTTTCCTCTAATTACACCATGCTTTTTTGTGTCATGTCATTTCCATGACAGTTGTCTGCCACACTTTCCCTAACCATTTCATTTAGATGTGACTGAGGCCTTCGTGCATGGTCATCGAAGTAGCTGTTGCTGTTATCTGTAGCATTGAAGGTAAGGCTGTGACCCAATGCTGATTGACCAGCTCAGACATCCAGCTCTCACATGACTATGATTGTTGAAATGCTACCTAGCAGAGCCGAGAATAGGCTTCCGGACCTGATCAAGTCTCAGCACTGGAATACATCTCCCACCAGCTCTAACAAAACACATATTCCCGATCATGACAGGGAGCTGACTTTAAGCTTTTTCAGTGCATTTTCAGCATGCTTAAAGTAAAATGACAATGTGGCTATTGGCTTTGAGATCTTGGCTCAGATCTTCCAGAGAAGAAATCAAAAGATATAACACCAGCTTGGCCCAGCTAGAATACTGTGTACAATTCCAGCCACCATGTTTTACGAAAGATGTGAGTGCTTTGGAGAGGGTAGAGAAGAACTTTACTAGAATGGTTCCAGGGATGGTGGGATTACAGTCATGTGGACAGACTGGACACCTTCAAACAGAAAAGGTTAAGAGGAGATTTGACAGAAGTGTTGAAAATCATGAAAAGTTTAGATTGAGTGAATAAAGAGAATCTTTTTCCAGTAGCTGAAGGGTTGATAATCAGAGGGTGCAGATTTAAGATGATTGGCAAAAGAAACAGGTGACATGAGGAAAAATAGTTTAATGCAACGAGCGGTTACGATTTGGAATGCATTGCTTGATAGGGTCACAGATTCCATAATAGCTTCAAAAGGGAATTGGGTAAATACTTGAAGGAGAAAAAACTGGAAAGATATGGTGCAAGAGTGGGGAGTGGGACGAACTGGATTGCTCTCTGAAAGAGCTAACGCAAGCTCAATGGGATGGCTTGAATGGCCTCCTTCTATGTAATACTATTCTATGATATCTGTAAAATTTAAAACCTGAAGGATGAAACTTCACACTTTTAATAGTTATCGTTCAGTGCCGTTTGCAGCAATTGAGACATCATGCTGTTAAAAGGGTACTTCCTCTAAAACTAACAAGGATTAACTTCCTCTGATAAGTTAGTTCATAGCAGCCCTGCAAATTCAGCAATACACTCAATGCATTTCAATGGCGAGACAGTGAAATGCTGTTTTTGTGAACCTGATAGCATCTCTGATATCAACTTTTCGGTAGTGGCATCTGTTCTTTGTTTGAAATTACCGTACCATTTATGCTTAACAAATATTGATCGCCATCAGCCTCAAGGCTTCGACAACAAAATCTGGTCGAATGCATTTTTGGGGGAAGTAAACATGTACTTGATATTAAATAACTCAGCATGAAGCACATTGTGTGTCTGGTTCTGATCAGTGGACAATTGCAGAGATTCTAATATATTGTAATCATGCTTCTTAGCATCCACACACATTACATCAATTCACTGTTTTCCTTGCAGAACGGTCTACATGAATGGATCTGCTGGTGGAAACTGGTTCTCCCATTGTTGATCTTGAGAAAATCAGAGCAGAGGTGCACTGAGCTCCTCCGATCAGCATGTGCAGTCTAGCGCTGCAATGAATTATACATGCTAGGATAAAGTTCTTGGTTTCAGCACTGGACAGCTGACCTTAGCTCGGGCAGTAGTGGTCGGGGAAGAGTGGTTCCTCAATTAGCCTGGAAATGGGAGAGGCAAAGATTACCCAGGTTTCCCAGTACTGACAGTTAGGTTCTTGTGAAGCGCATTTGGGTGAAGACAGGGTCAGTCTTGGCTGGAATACTCCCCTTGGTCATGCTGCTTGCCAACCTGGGAGCCATTAGGACCAATAACTTCTCCAATCTCTATTAACCTAACTACACTTAACCTCAGCAGATGCAAAAGTGGAGATCCTAGTAAGTGATTTGTGGCTCATTATCCACTCTTCATGCCTACCCAGCCCCCTGTTTTCTATGGGAATACCTCTACCTCTACAGATCACCACTGATACTCTGCTCTACAAACAGTTCCTGGGCTCACTCAACCTCCACACCTATATTTAAACCTGGATATTAGTTCATACTGACTCCAGCCTATCTGCGAGTCAACTTCATCACATCACTGGACCTCTGATGCTAACTTTGGACAAAATTTGTCACTGAACACATAAGGAGATAGGGCAGATGGTCAATAGAAGTAGATTTTAAGATCTGAAAAGAAGGAAAGAAAAGTAAAGTGGGAGAGAAGAGGTTCAGGGAGGGAATTCCAGAGCTTCAGGCCTTAGTAGCTGAAGGCATGGCCACCAATGCGATTAAAATCGTGGATGCACAAGAGCCAGAAGAGGAGTGCAATGATCTTGAAGGATTTTAGGGAGTGCAAGGGACGAGTTATGTGATTCTACAGGAGGTGGATATAAGCAATCTTAGTGATGGTGTGGATATGTGGTCAGAAGCTCTTCCTGGGGTCAAATACAGCAGGAATATGAAAGGGAGAGAGAGAGAGAGAGAGAGAGAAGACAGACCTAGGAAGGTGGAGAGAAATTTGAAGTATATAAAAGAAAGAGGAGACATAAGGAAGGAGGATTACAATGAGAAGAATAGTGGAGCTGCCAGATAGAAACAACAATGTAAATGAGATGCAGAGAGAGAGGGAAACAGTTAAACACAAACAGAAACAGAGACAGCAAGAATTAAAATGAGGAACAAACAAAATGAAAAAAAGGTCTTTCTTTCTTCTTTGTGCCTTTCTGCAAAGTCATGGGGAAAATCAAATAGAATATACTTCACCAGTTGAAAACATTGCAAAACATTCCAAATCACTTCACAGCCAATGAAATGCAGCCATTGTTTTAACAATTTCTGAAGAACAAAGCCACACAAAGAGCAATGAGATAAATGACATAAATTTGTTTTTTTTAAAGTGATGTTAGTTGAGAGATAAATATTGGCTAGTTAGCTTATAGGGCTGCTAATTCACAAATCAATGAATGACTGCCCTGTGCACAGAGCATGGTAGCTTTTCCATTTTTGGGAGCTTGCCCTAAAGATGATCAACTCCCTATTCCAGTGCAATTACCTGAAACATAGGAACATTATTTAGCCCCTTGAGCCTGTTTTACCATTCAATTAGACCAAGGTTTGCCCGTAAAAGGTGAGCACCACTCCACACAAGCAAATCTGGCCACTTTCTGGCTTTGAAAACAAACTGCTTGTTTGCGGGATAACGGGGCTTGCAAAGTGCTTTATTCTACAGTACTATTTTCCGTTAGCCAGAGCGCAGAAGAGTAACTTTGGAGCTTCCCTCAGTTTGGAGCAGGATAGGAAGGCTCATTTCATAGTCAATGTGATTCTGCAGCCAGCAGACTCAAAACAGCTTGCTTCAGGTTGGCACCTCCCGCTTATGCCTTAGCTAGCAGTCAAATATCTTCAAAAACCTTAACCCCAGCCTCAGGAGTTTCTTATGCTGCATGACAGTTCTCTCAGGTTTGTCAAAGAGACAGAAGACTCTTTGCAGTTTTATGCTGTGGAACCACCAATTTCAAGCAACAGGGTGTATTTATTTAGCACCTTTAACATAGTAAAATGCCTCAAGGCTCTTCACAGGGGAGTTAACAAATAAAATTTGACACCGAGGCACCTAAGGCAGTTAGAACGGATGACCAAGAGCTTAGGGATTTGACATGCTGAAGGCATGGCTGTCATTAATGGAATCACTAAATTCTGGACCGCTCAAGCAGCCAGAATTGCAGCAGTGCAGACATCGCAGGGTTATGGGACTGGAGGAGATTGCAGGGGTTGGCAGTGACTGGGCCACAGAGGGACTTGAAAAAAGGAGAACTTTAAAATCAAGGCATTAGTGGACCAGGAGCCAATATAGGTCAGTGAGTACAGGGGTGATAGATGAATTAATATAAGTTAGGACACAGGCAGCAGAGCTTTGCATGACCTCAAGTTTACAGAGAAAAGAACATGAGGGACAGGTCAGGAGTGTGTTGGAACATTCAAGTCTTGAGGTAGAAAAGGCACGCATAGGGTTTTTGCAGCAGATCAGCTGAGGCAGAAGTGGTAATGTTATGGAGGTAGAAATAGGCAGTCTTAGTTATGGCGCAGCTATGCAACCAAAACTCATCTCAAGAGTCAAATATACTGCCAAGGTTGCAAACAGTCCAGTTGCAAGGGAAAGGGATGGAGTTGGTGGATCCTTACAACCAGCAAGTGAAAAATCATTCACCGTTTCAATTTGGTCTGGTTTCCAATATGAGTTCAGCTGAGGAGAGGACAGCTTGCTAACAGAGTGTAACATCTAATTCAGTCAAAATACAATACAGAAATAAAAATAATTTTCATCAATAGCATTGCTACCTAACTACCAGCTTGAGAGTAGAGAGAACAAGAGCGTTCACATGGGAGAAGGCGAGAGTGAAACACAGTAGGATAATAAGTTCTTTGATGCAGTAAAGGGAATGCATCTGGGTGCTTGAAGCCCATTCTTACCTGCTGGACATGAGGCTCTTTTGCAAAGGACATTCGAGCTACAGACTGAGAAGCTAGTGTCAGCTCCTGATCCTTCACTTCACCTTCTTCAATTTCCACAATACCTTGGGTCAGAACAAAAATATCAGCAAAACAATGCAAACATCAAAACAGTCTGAATAAAGGTATCAAAAAACCTAACATTATTTGTACAGCAAAACACAATGTGCATTTGAAATTCTGATCTGCTGGATAAGCTGGTGGTATTAACAATGATGCCCTCTACTGCTGAGTACAATTCCGGAGCAAGAAACACTAGCTGCTTAACATTTGAACAATTAGCACAACATTCAACACTTGATTATGGGCAAACATAATGCAGAATATCTCCACAAGATATATTAACATGCAGAGCTTGCATCAACCTGTTCTAATTATATTACAAGCGGCAAAAGTTTGAACTAGAGCAAGGAGGAACAGCAACTTTGAAAGCTGAAAAGAATCATAGCAAAGAATTCCATAGTGATTTAAGACAACAACCAACTTTACGTTTGGTTTTCCTCATTCCTTAAATGCAAATGTACCATATTTGAATGGGTTATCATGCAAAATAAGCGTGAGAGAAGATGAACACTGAAACCATCCCTTTAAAAGGCACCTTACACTACGACAATGCAGCCAAAGACAAAGGTGTGGTGCATTCATCATCCCCTAAATTCAATTATGTAAATTTTTTTGTTGCCCATCCCTAATTGCCATTGAACTGAAAGAGGCTTGCTAGGCCATTTTATAGGGCAGTTAAGAGTCAACCGCATTAGTGTGGGTCTGGAGTCACATGTGGACCAAACCAGCTGAAGGACATTAGTGAACCAGATGGATTTTTACAACAATCGATGAATGTTGGCATGGTCACTATTACTGAGACTAGCTTCATATTCCAGTCTTTTTTTATTAATCGAATTTAAATTCTACCGGCTGCTGTAGTGGGATTTGAAACAGTGTCTCCAGAGCAAATTAACCTGGGCCTTTGGGTTACTAGTTCAATGACATTACCGCTATGCCACCATCCTCCTGTAAATGACCCAATCCATCTCACGACCGCCGCAAAATATTCCAATGCGTTGTTGGAACAAGGACCTTCTGGCCTAGTCACTGAACTTTCTGTGACAGGAGAACAGAACCGGTTCAGCATCTAAAACATGACTCAGAGCCACTTCCCAGTTAGCTACCTGCAGTTCCAAGGTGATGAGAATAAAAAAAGTTCCAACAATGTCTTTCCCATCTTCTCCGCAGGCCCACTAGAGGCTGATTTGGAAATCAGCTTTCAGCATACTCACAGAAAAACACGCCTCTATTTACCAAATCTGCCTTCAACAGGCCTACATGAGAGGATGGGGCAGACAATAAACACACACACCACTGTTCTCTTGTAGTCCAAATTTATATAAATACACCTCTAGTTTCTAGCACCATAGAATGCTCAAGCGCCATACTTTCAGCACCTTTCTCCCTAGAGTACAGTGCAGTTATTTTCAAAGGTTTGGAATTTAGAAGATTGAGAAGTGATCTTATTGAAACATAAGATTCTGAGGGGACTTAATAGGGTGGATGCTGGGAGGATGTTTCCCCTTGTGGGGGAGTTTAGTACTAGGACTACAGTTTTAAAATAAGGGGTCTCACATTTAAGATGGAGATGAGGAGGAATTTTTTCTCTGAGGATTGGTTAGGCTTTTGAATTCTCTTCCACAGAGCGCAATGAAGCTGAATCATTGAATATATTCAAGTCCAAGTTAGACAGATTTTTGATCAACAAGGCAGTCAAGAGTTATAGAGGGCAGGCAGGAGACTGGAATTAAAGCCACAGTCAGATCAGCCATGATCTTATTGAATGGCAAAGCAGGCTCGAAGGGCTGAATAGAAGCAGGAGTAGGTCATTTCTTATGATCTTATAACAGCATCAGACAGAGTGACTCAACAAAACAAGGAAGTTATATGAACAAAAAGCATGGACAAGTTTGGAGATGATAGAAGATGCAGAGAGCTTTTTATGTAATATAATACCCAAGATGGCTAAAGCAACAATCTTCTTTACAAAAACAAAAGTAGCTGGAAAAACTCAGCAGGTCTGACAGCAGCTGCGGAGAGGAATATTCGAGTCCGTATGACTCTTCATCAGAACGAAAGAAAAATAGAAATGATGTGAAATATAAGCTGTAGAGGGGGGTGGGACAGGTAGAGCTGGATAGAGGGCCAGTGATAGGCAGGGGCAAAGAAGAGATTGCCAAAGATGTTATAGACAAAAGGACAAAGGGGTGTTGACAGTGGTGATATTAGCTAAGGTATGTGCTAATGGTGACATTAAGGGTAGAAAGCAGGACGAGCAAGTGACAGATAGCCCTAGTGGGGGTGGGATAGGGGGAAGGGATCGAAAGATTGTTCCAATCTTCTTTACAGCTTGGTAACTTCCATGTATAATTCAACTAGGCCAAAGTAACTGCAAGAAGGGTAGGAACCTCTAACGTTTAACACAGAAACCAGTTTGGAGCACAACAGTGTCAAGAGCTTGTCACCTGGAGCTATGTTAAGACAATAATGCACCATAAATGCAAAATACTTCAAATAAATGTCTTGCAGGTGCTAAGCGCGTTGCCAGATTGCAAGATGGTTTGAATACTGGCCTTTAATATTGAGGTAACATAAGTAGGATGCACATTTCTCAGTTCCGATGAAGCGTCATTGACCTGAAAAGTTAACCTTGTTTCTCTCCACAGATGCTGCCTGGCCTGTTGAGTATTTCCATCATTTTTTTTTTATTTCTCAGTGGCTCCTGACCAATTACATTTCAGTATGCCTTTCACTAAATTGCTGATGGACTTTCCTAGCATCCTTTAAATACTGCCTGAATTGATAAATACTCTTGGTTCTCTCTTTGGAGAATACATATCTCTGTAGCCATCAACAAAATGATACTGCCTTTCTAAGATGGCAGAATGCAATGATGGGTAAATTTCAGTATCATTAAACATAAAAACAACTTTGGCCATAAATACTAGATATAATCTAATGATAGCCTTTTTTCAATCTATTAACTGATGAAAGAATCATGGACGAAAAAAAGCTTTTTGGACCATTGAGCTCATCCCTCTGGGAATCCAACCTTCTCAGCCTGCATCCACCTGCATCTCGAGTTCCTCTAACTTCTTCAATTCTATGAAGTATTCGGTAATCTCAACTGATAGCATCGTCACTTCTAAGTCACAGGTTCTGGGTACAAAACCCACTATGAACTAGAAGGTTTAAAATAGGTTAGATGCAGTATTGTGCAAGTCCCTGTATTCTTACAGGGATCTTTTTAGAATGATACATTAAACTGAGGCCCATCTGTCTGCTCAAGTACCTGGCAGTATTTAGCAAGGGCAACTTGCATTTATGTAACACCTTAAACTTAGAAAATGGCCCAAGGTGCTTCACAGAGACACAAGGAAAACAAGATAATGAGCCAAAGATGGAGATATTTGGAAGAGCTGACCAAAAACTGGGCGGAAGAAATAAGTTTTAAAGAGGGCTTACAGAAGGGAATTCTGAGCGTGGGGCCTTGGCAGCAGGTGGGCAAAAGGTTGGGGGGTGGGATGGGGGGAGATGCAGAGAATGGGGTTAGAGCAATAAAGAGGAGGTTACAGAGATAAGGAGCGGTGAGGCCAAGAATTTTAACTCTCATTGGCAGATCAGGATATAAGGACAGCAATGAGCTGCACTTGCTGTGGGATAGGATACTGGCCTCAGAGTTTTGGGTAAATTGATGATTATGAAGGGTGGAGAATGCCTGGCCAGCAGAGTGTTGGACTATTTACAATATTAGCTAGTAGGGGGACCAGGAAAAGGTAGGAGGGAGAGGGCAGGAGGGACAGAAAGAGAGAGATCTTCTCAATCATTACTATTATATCTGGCCATTTATTCAATCATTAGCTGTTAGTGGGACCTATGTGTGGCAGCAGGGAAGGGCAAAGATTCCTAGGGAAATATGCTTACATTTATGCTGGATGAGGGGAGGTTTATGCTTGGGTGCAAAATCCTCCAAGGTCAAATAACCTCTGGAGACTCAGACTAGGCTAGGCATGAGGAATGGTTATTTGAAGGAGCTACAAGCAAGTTGATGACATCTGCAAATTGAAACATCAGCAAGAATCAGCACCTTCAGGATAGCATGGGGAGAATACGGAATATTGGTTGATTTCTGAAGAGAGGTTTCAGAACTCAACCTTTGATTTTGTACCGTTAAGGTAAAGAGGGATGTATCGGCTCCTTTCGCTATGATCAAGGTAAAATAAGTCAGTGAGGAGAATAAGTTTCGTTTTTATTGAAACACTCAACTTACCTCTTTGTCAGCAGAGGGTAGATGCAGGGAAAAGCACTCTCTCTCTGCACTGTCCCAATTCCATGTTGGATACACCACTGATCAGGAGTTAAGCACTCACTACTACTCCATTGAAACTCCCGAATCTCATCCTCAGAAGTGCTCCTTCAGACTCTATGCATGACATTCTAGACCCCTTTAATGGCCCCTCTAAATGAACTGCCAATTTAGTGTCAATCTGTGCTGATCAAGGAGCAGGACCAAGATTACTCTGAACTCATTTAAATAGGACCTTTCCATGGCAGGGAGACATATTATGCCTCATCAGGGCTGGACTTGAATTCAAAAGTGTTCTTGAATATACAATACTTGCTTCAAATTATAGTACAGCATTCCAGAATGTTTGTGAGGAAAAGAAATCAGAGTAGAAGTAACTAGTATGAAACTTCATAACTCTATTTGATCCTCACAGGGTTAAGACCTCGTCATTCAGGTTCTGTGAAATGTAGACAATGCAAAGAAAGTAGTGATAGAGAATGACAAGAATGTTCTCTTGTTGTGACATGTATAAGCAGGGTGTGGGCACACTTAACTCAAATCCTTTCCTAAAAGGAAGAATTCATTTCTGGCTAAATGGCTGCATCTTACATTTTGTTTAACACACAATTTCTTTGAGACTGAGGCTATTCTGGCATCGAGTCTTGACATTCAAAGCTGAAGCAAAAAGTGGAGATTATTAACAAATACTCAGCCCAACAAGTCCATGTTGCCTCTGTAGAGCAACCAGTCAGTCCCATTCACCCGCTCTATACCCACCACCCTGCAATTTATTTCCCTCAAATGCCCATCCAATTTTCTTTTTAAATCATTGATCATCTCCGTTTCTACCATCCTCGCAGGCAGCAAGTTCCAGGTCATTACATTCCAGTCCTACTCAGGCCCCGTCACACAGCTCTTTCTCCGGTACATCGATGACTGCGTTGGTGCTGCTTCATGCTCTCGTCTGGACCTGGAAACATTTATTAATTTTGCTTCCAATTTCCACCCCTCCATCATTTTCACATGGTCCATCTCTGACACTTCCCTTACCTTCCTTGACCTCTCTGTCTCAATTTCTGGTGATAGACTGTCCACCAATATTCATTACAAGCCTACCGACTCCCACAGCTACCTCAACTACAACTCCTCACACCCTGCTTCCTGTAAGGACTCCATCCCATTCTCTCAGTTCCTTCGCCTCGTTGCATCTGTTCTGATGATGCCACTTTCCAAAACAGTTCCTCTGACATGTCTTCCTTCTTCCTCAACCGAGGTTTTCCACCCACGGTGGTTGACAGGGCCCTCAACCGTGTCCGGCCCATCTCCCGCGCATCCGCCCTCACACTTTCCTCTCCCTCCCAGAACCATGATAGGGTCCCCCTTGTCATCACTTATCACCCCACCAGCCTCCGCATTCAAAGGATCATCCTCCGCCATTTCTGTTAACTCCAGCATGATGCCACCACCAAACATACCTTCCCTTCACCTCCCCTGGCGGAATTCCGTAGGGACCGTTCCCTCCAGGACACCCTGGTCTACTCCTCCACCATCCCCTACACCTCAACCCCCACCCACGGCACCTTCCCATGCAACCGCAGAAGGTGCAACACCTGCCCCTTTACTTTCCCCCTCCTCACCGTCCAAGGGCCCAAACACTCCTTTCAAGTGAAGCAGCGCTTCAGTTGCACTTCCCTCAATTTAGTCTACTGCATTCACAACTCCCAATGCGGTCTCCTCTACGCTGGAGAGGCCAAACGCAGACTGGGTGACTGCTTTGCGGAACACCTTCGGTCTGTCCGCAAGCATGACCCAGACCTCCCTGTCTCTTGCCATTTCAACACACCACCCTGCTCCCATGCCCACATGTTTGTCCTTGGCCTGCTGCAATGTTCCAGTGAAGCTCAACACAAACTGGAGGAACAGCACCTCATCTTCCGATTAGGCACTTTACAGCCTTCCGGACTTAACATTGAGTTCAACAACTTTAGATCATGAACCTCTCTTTCATCCCCACCCCGTTTCCGATCCCCCTTTTTTCTAATAGTTTATATATATATATTTTTTAATATATTTTTCTTTTCCCACCTATTTCTATTATTATTTTTAAATTTCTTTCCATCCCTTGTTTTATCTCCACCTTTTAGCCCATTTCGATCCCTTCCCCCTACCCCACCCCCACTAGGGCCATCTGTCACTTGCTCGTTCTGCTTTCTACCCTTAATGTCACCATTAGCACATCCTTTAGCTAATATCACCACCGTCCACACCGCTTTGTTCTTTTGTCTATGACATCTTTGGCAAACTTCTTTGCCTCCACCTATCACTGGCCCTCTATCCAGCTCCACCTGTCCCACTCCCCTCAAACAGCTTATATTTCACCTCATTTCTATTTTTCTTTAGTTCTGTCTCAATTTCTGGTGATAGACTGTCGGACTCGAAACGTTAACTGTCTTCCTCTCCACAGATGCTGTCAGACCTGCTGAGCTTTTTCAGCTATTTTGTTTTTATTCCAGGTCATTACAATTTAATGCATAAAAATGTTCTTCCTCACATACCACTGCATCTCCTGCCCAAAACCTTAAATCTGTGTCCCCTAATCCTTGTACGAACAGCTAATGGGAACAGCTTCTTCCTACTTTATCCAAGCCTGTCAAATCTCTACCAAATCTCCCCTCAATCTCTCAATCCAAGCTTCTTCAGCTTAATCTTGCAGCTCATCTTGGGAACTATTCTAGTACAAGTTCTCTACACTATCTCAAAGGCCCTCAGATCCTACCTAAAGTGTATTAAAGTATTTTTATGCAAGTTCATTTCAGAAAAGGACACTGATGATCGTACTAGCCATGATAAAATAATGGAAAAAGATAAACCTAATCAGTACTTCTGGGTGTATTCTGTTTCTGTAAATGAATTTTTGCCGATAATAGTGATGCAATAATGCAGAACAGAGCTGTCAAATGTAAGGTACTGATCAGAGTTTATGGTCAGCAATAGCAATAGATTGCAGAAGCTAATTTATTTTTTTCCAGAGGGATATCCAAATACATTCAACATTTCACTCCCAAAAGGTTGAATTGCAATGTTTGCCTTGCGTGCTTGGTGCTCAAGTTTCGAGATTCAATGCAATGCTTTAAGTGGGGAGGCTAAATTACAATAATGACTACATGTGGTTATTTTGAGCAGCAATGGTGAACTGACTTTGTGTTGTTCAGCCTAGTTCAATCCAACAGCAATTACAGGAAAGATTAGGTGTTTCTTGCTGTTAAAATTAATGGCCAGAAAACTATGGGCAGTAGACACTTTAATCTGTGAGTCGGTGGTGTAAACTTACAAAATTACCCCTCAATGATCAGCATTGTATAAAAATTGAAAGGAAGCCTTTTTCTTGCTCTAAAATAGATTGCAGTAGCTCGGATGACATTAGAAATGGTATTACTGTATCTGATTGTTATCTTTATATACTTTTTTGTTCTGGATATGGCAGCCTTTTGTCTTGTGAGATGATGGTTGCGCCTTGGTGGTCAACTCTATTAAACATCGCCTGGTGTAGTTCAGAAGCCCCACTCTGGAAAGGCAGTCGCTGACACATTTGCTGCAGATGCAGACAGTGGGCTGAGAAGGTGCCGGGTTCACTGGTCTGTTTTCTCTGGTCTCTCTTCTTGGCTAGCTAAGCTTTCCATTTTCCTCACCTCTTCCAATGCCCTTCCAGACAGTCAGCCTCCAGCGGTCACAGACATTGACGATGGTCTCCCAGTCATCCAAGTCAATATCCGCCATCTTCATATCTCACTTGCAGGTGTCCAGCAGTCATGGCCTAGTCGCCAGTTCACTGTACGGAAGGTCATTAGGTATACGGCCATCATCCATCCAATGAACAGGGCTGAGTCAGTGCAGAGGCCATTGGCTTAGCAATAAATGTATGTTGATGTAATAAGCATGCTTCAGGACCTCCGAGCTGGTGATCTTGTCCTGCCAAGAGATGACGAGGATACGTCTGAGACAGTGAAGGTGGGAACTATTCAGCCTTTTCTCCTGCCTAGTATAGGTTGTCCAGGTCTCACCACTGTAGAGGAGTGCATTGAGGACACAGGCTTGGTAGACTCGCAGTCTGGTGTTCTCAGTCAGGTTACTGTTGTTCCACACCCTCTTATGTATCATGGAGATGACAGCTGCAGCTTTTACAATGCATGATGTTGATAACAGCATCAAGTGAGAGATTGCTGGTGATTGCAGAGCTGAGATATGTGAAGCTTTCAACAATCTTCAGCATCACATTGTCAATGCTGATAGATGGTAGCATAGTAACAGCCTGGATTATGACATTTGTCTTCCTGATGCCAACGGTCAAAGCAAACTCTCCCAGGTGTGACACAGTCTGTCCATTTGCCGCTGAAGGTGCTCTTCAGTATGGAATGCTAGAGGGCATCATCAGCATGGAGCAACTTTGATGAGGACTTGGCGCACCTTTTGTCTTTGATTTCAAGTGAGCAAGGCTGAACCGCTTTTCGTCAGCTTTGGGATGTAAGCAGACACCTTCTGTGGATAAACTGAAGGCACATGACGGGAGCAAAGAGAAGAATATGCCTAACAGTGTCAGTGCCAGGGCACAATCCTGTTTGACCAAACTGCAGACCTCAGAGTTCCAATGTTGCCCAGTCATAGCTGACCATGTTATCATGGAAAGAGGAGATTACACAAAGCAGCTTCGGTAGGCAGTCCTGGTGATCTAGTGGTTAGGATTCAGCACTTTCACCATCACAAGCTGGGTTCAATTCTAGATATGACTTTGATGATATGCCTGCCCAAGTCCCATTTCAAGATGAGCACATCACAAAGCTGACACTTCACTGTAGTATTGAAGGGATGCTGCACTGTCAGAGGTGCTGTTTTCAGGTGAAACAATAAATCAATGCCCTATCAGCTAGCTCAGGAGGATATAAATGATCCCATGCCACTATTTGAAAAACAAAAGAACAGCTCTTCTGTCCCGCAACCAGAATGGATTAACTGATCAATTGGAATTATATTGCTGTTCCTTCACTGTTGTTAGAATCATATCTTTCAAGACTGAATTTTTCTTTCGCAAAATTATCTGTACATTTGATGCCGACCTGGGATATTTTTTAAGAAGGTCAAAAGATCACCTTGGAACTGTCAACAAGCAGGCCTCTCCCAAGAAATCACCTGGCCTATATGACACTTGGGGAAGATCTGGTTCTTTGTTATGAACTGCAATCACTTTAATTTTAAATAAAATTGATCAGTAGTTTAGTCTGCTCATTGTAAGTTATTGGGATATCTTAATTGTCAGGGGAGAAAACTGAAAAGGCAAAGGTTGGTAACTTGCTAGAAATCACATGGGAGAGAGAAAAAAAAAATTAAGTTGTGAGCCTGCTGGTTTTGAAGGCAGTCTTGTTGGGGTACAGGCTAAGGAAGGAAGGCTACCCTAACTGGCTCCCTCTCTCCACCTTGCATGCAATTGTGTGTGGCTATCAACCTGTAGCCAGAGTACCCTCATCTGAGGGTAACTTCTGCATTGGTGAGAACTCCCAGATGTCCTGGGACCAGGGAACTCCAGGTCAACAGCGCTGAGACCCTGCAAACTTTATCCTTTATTCTATATGCCCATCCTCTAAAGCCCTTCTCTGCAGAGAGACTCGATTTGTTCTTTGTCTGTGTATGTATGTGCATGTGCACACACGCTGGGGGAATTCTTTAGGAAGAGATAGATAGTTATACTTCCCGCTTATAATTGTGTGTAACTAACACTTGCAACTTGTCAAAAAGAAGTTTCATTTTATGATGAACAACTATTCCAAGTTTATTGAAAGAAGCCTGGTTGAAGACTCTTATTCTGGGCACCAGTAGGGGAAATGGACGATTGGCCATTTTGATGAGAAAATTAAACTTTTAAATTAATGGCTCAGCCTGCAAAAGTAGCTGGGCTAGATCATGCATGAACTCCTCCCATCTCAGTCATAACAGTGTCACTGGGTCACTGGAACTCCCTCCCTAACAGCACTGTGGATTTACCTACACGCATGGACTGCAGAGATTCAAGGTGGCGGCTCACCACCTCCTTCTCAAGGGCAATTAGGAGTGGGCAACAAATGCTGGCCTAGCTAGAGATGTCCACATCCATGAAAAGAGTATAACAAAAATCTTATTTGCTGTTTGCGGGACCTTGTTGAGTGCAACTTGATTGCCAAAGAAACTATACCTTTTGTTTAAAAAAAAGACTGAAAGTGCCCCAGAAAAGAATAGATTAATCCACTGAGGATTAATTCCAGTTCTTTCTTTAATATTTTTACCTATATTCTTTTTGCTTCTGCAAATTGTTAATTTTAAATAAAATTGATCAGTAGTTTAGTCTGCACATAGTAAGTTATTGGGATACCTTCTGAATTGATAAGCAGCATTGTTACAACACCACAGTTGGTAAAGGCTGAGTTGTTTAAATCCCAGAGGGAAACTTGAACAACTGTCATAACTTATATTTTCAATTGGTATGTTTGAGATGCAGCTCTGAATTCAGGAATAAAACTACCAAGCCTCAAAAGGTTTTTTATATAAAACTAAATTAAACAATTTTTAATTGAACAATAAATTAAACACATAAACATGCCTACAAATTACTACAATAACTTTTAAACAAATTCCCAAATTAATCACTCCCAGGTAAATCTTCACCAAGGCAACAGTAACGTATAGACTTTAAACAGACACCAGGCAAAGCACATTTGACCTTATGAATTCAAAATGAGGTTCCTTTCAATTTGTTTCCTTTGCAGACACAGTTGCAGGCTTACAGGCTGATTAGATCTTAAATGTCTCTGCCTTACACCCACAAACTCCTTTCTGTTTAAACCTAGCTTCCCCTTTGATTGTAAATTTTCCATTGTATTACTAGGTTTTTATTGTCACATCTTCTAACAATAATATTTTCTTCCCAATAATTTTATTAGTAATATAAACACATTGCTTGGCATCTCCCAACTAGGAAAAGATTTCACCCATTCTTTTGGATGGTTTATTTAAAAATGCAAATTGCACTTTACCTTTTAACTTCCTTACGTTTATCTAATTAACATCTCAAAACTACTATACATCAAAGCACCCAGACTAGCTGGCTTTAATCCAATTAACCTACACATAGACACACACACACATAGGAACAGACCCTACTACAATTGCAATTTAAAAATAATTTCCAATAACATTATAGACGTTAATATCCCTTCATGACAAGCATTAGTTACCCAACATGTTCTTTACTAGGTTATTCACTGGAATTATCCTGTCCCGTGTGAGCCTACTCTCAGACGAGCTGAGCCTTTTGTGCTGGAACTATAGTGAATGTACCAGTGAGTGAGTGAGAAAGCAAAGTGGGACAAATGAAACTGGCAGAGAATAAAAGGCACAGATCTCAGTTCAGTGAAAACATGATGTGCCTCAAATCATTAACACAAGAAAAGGTGTCAGAGAAAATCCAAAATAACAGCCATGCCTCAGGATGTGGAAACAATAATTCTAGAGACTATTACTTGAATTTTCTGCAGCAAAGCAACACAGTGGAAGGACCTACATAAGCCAACTTGTGATATGTTAAGGAACTAGGTATTCTAGTTCTTTAACGTGGAACAAGTTTACTCCTCTCCATTTGCTTATTCCAGATCCTGGCAAGTTTGGGCCCTCAATGGTTGGACTTTAGTAAAGTGGAAGGAGCATCATGATTCTACCAAAGGTTGGTTGACAATGCCTCTGGCATAGGCTGGAATCTCCTGCCAAACAACCCATTTCCTTTGCTTACCACTAATCTATCTCAGTTTGAACCAGAGTCTTGCAGCAGGGTCAAAGGCTTGGCTCTTGCCAACCTGTACCTAGTAGGCTACTGGGATACCTTCTGAATTCTTGAGCAACATTGGGCATTCTATGTGTTCTTCACACTGGGCTGTATTCTTATGGGGAGAGAACACACACTGATGTGTTACAATTCTTAGAGGTTTGGTTTGGAGATATTTGGAAGTTGTGCAATAGGGTTCAATGCATGAGACTTCTGGATTACCCAAAATACAAAGAATCAATTTCTCAATAAACAAGAAAAAGTGTAAAAACTCTTCCTTTGCAGCAGCCAATTAAATATACTGTGCAGCTGACATGCTCTCGATTCCCCACTTCAGTCTATTCATGGACTTTGTGCAGGTGGTACTGTACCTGTGTTTTGGGCACTGATGAATGCCACCTTGTTAGTGCCAGGCTTGATTCTGATAAAGCCACACTCTCTATGCATTGGCTTCTTGGTTTCAGGATTGAAACCGTTAAATCTGTAAAATAAACAGGGAAAGTTAGTCCGAATATGAATTGAAGGATTAACAACTGTTACTGGCAAGTAGAGGTTTTCAGGCTGCGAAGAGAAGGTTGAATTTATTGGGCATAGCCCAAGCAAGATCATCCACATCTAAAAAAAAAAATCATCCTAACCACTCGATCTCCATGCTCTGACGCTGGAACGGGCAATAATTATTGACTTAGTGCGGATAAGCACAATTTAAATTCCTGTCTCAATATAAGTATTTTGTTTTAGCTCAATACTTATTAAAATATGACAATGTTTCTAGATCTTTCCTTTCTTTCTGTGGTCCCCTTATGCAGTGTACCATTCCCTGCTAAGAGGATGAATAGACAGTGTGACTGTACATATGACGCCTCAGCTGGCAAAAAAAGATTTTAGCTCCTCTGCACCTCTTCACTACAATAGTACACAAAGCCTGTTGACTGATTATATAATAAAGCGCAGGAAAAACATATCTGCTTGCATTCTGTGGTGTAATAAGCTGGTCCAATTATGGTCAAAACATTCCTAAACCCCAAACCCTTAGCTATTTGTACAAGTATTGACATAAGACAGTTGTGCAGTACAATTCTTTGAGGTTATATAGAATTTACTCACAGAAGCAGGCTCCATGAGAGCTCCGCCTCACCTTACCTCATTCCACCCTATCAACATACTCTTCTATTCCTTTCTTCCTTGTGTATTTATCTAGCTTTCTCTCAAGTGTATCTATGTTATCACCTCAATCACTCCTAATGGTATTTAACCACTCTCAGGTTAAGAAGCTTCCCTGAAGATTACAGCACCTTGGCACTCCAAAATAAAGAGAGACAGATTTTCCTGCCTGACTATTGGACTGCTTGAGTGCAGCAAATATATTGAGGGGGAAAATCGGACGAAGAAGAATTCATGCTTCTAAAAGGAAGCTCCAATTGAGTAAAGAAGATTTTTAAAATTCATTTATGGGGTGTGGGCATCACTGGCCAGGACAGTATTTATTGCCCATCCCTAATTGCCCTTGAGAAGGTGGTGGTGAGCTGCCTTCTTGAACCGCTGCAGTCCATGTGGTGTGGGTACTGCCACTGTGCTTCAGTGGTGGACAGAGTGAATGTTTGTGGATGGGGTGCCAATCAAGTGGGCTGCTTTGTCCTGCATGGTGTCAAGCTTCTTGAGTGCTGTTGGAGCTGCACTCATTCAGGCAAGTGGAGAGTATTCCATCACACTCCTGATTTGTGCCCTGTAGATTGTGGACAGGCTTTGGGGAGTCAGGAGGTGAGTTACTCGCCACAGGATTCCTAGCCTCTGGCCTGCTCTTGTAGCTACAGTATTTATATGGCTAGTCCAGTTCAGTTTCTAGTCAATGGTTCGGTTTCTAGTCAATGGTAACCCCTAGATTGTTGATAGTGGGGGATTCAGCGATGGTAATGTCATTGAATATCAACGGATGACAGTTAGGTTCTCTCTTGTTGGAGTTGGTCATTGCCTGGGACTTATGTGGCATGAATGTTACTTACACTTGTCAGCCCAAGTCTGGATATTGTCCAGATCTTGCTGCAATTGGACATGGACTGCTTCAGTATCTGGGGAGTTGCAAATGGTGAACATTGTGCAATCATCAGTGAACATCCCCACTTCTGACCTTACGATGGAAGGAAGGTCATTGATGAAGCAGCTGAAGATGGTTGGGGCTAGGACACTATGAAATGAACCTGAAAGGATGTCCTGGAACTGAGATGATTGACCTCCAACAACCACAAACATCTTTCTTTGTGCTCTGTATGATCCAACCAGCAGAGTGTTTTCCTCCTGACTCTTACTGACTCCAGTTTTTCTAGGGCGCCTTGATGCCACATGGTCAAATGTTGCCTTGATGTCAAAGGCAGTCACTCTCACCTCACCTCGGGAGTTCAGCTCTTTTGTCCATGCTTGAACCAAGGCTGTAATGAGGTCAGGAGCTGAGTGGCCCTGGTAGAACCCAAACTGAGTGTCAGTGAGCAGGTTATTGCTAAGCAAGTGCCACTTGATAGCACTGTTGATAACCTCTTCCATCACTTTACTGATGATGGAGAATCGGCTGATGGGACGGTAATTGGCCGGGTTGGGTGTGTCTGCTTTTTACGTACAGGACATACCTGGGCAATTTTCCATATTGCCGGGTAGATGCCAGTGCTGTGGCTGTACTGGAACAGCTTGGCTAGGGGCGCGGCAAGTTCTGGAGCACAAGTCTTCAGTATTATTGCCAAAATGTTGTCAGGCCTCATAGCCTTTGCAGTATCCAGTGCCTTCAGCCGTTTCTTGATAACACGTGGAGTGAAGTGAATTGGCTGAAGACTGGCATCTGTGATGCTGGGGACCTCCAAAGGAGGCTGAGATGGATCATCCACTCGGCACTTCTGGCTGGAGATTGTTGTGAATGCTTCAGCCTTATCTTTTATCAGGCTGGCTCCTTTATGTCGAGCCCTCCCCGCCCAGTTTTCTTGAGTTCATTGTGTCCAGGAGATCCAATAACACCAGGCACAGAACAGCTCAAGGTGCCTCATACACTGCAAGGAATAATGCTGCCAACTGCTGATCTATGGCCATCTGCCTACACCTCCCACTTTCTCTTGCAAAGCGTCAATACTAACAAATTACTTCAGATATCCGATTTTAGTAATGAAAGAAATTCTCTCCCCTTCGTCAGCAATCTTTCTTCACTAATTTGGGAAAACCATCTCTCATGCTACTGATTAGCAACTGGACAAAGTTCCGCTCTAGATGGCTATTTTGTTGGAAATCAGACTATAACTGTGAATAAAAGACATTCTGACTTACGAGATGTTCAGCATGGGTTGTCCAACGTGCGTGATCTGGACTTCCTCCATGTATTTGAAAGGTTTGATGGTTGGGTAACAGCCTTCCCCCAGGGGCTCAGAAATCCAGTTTCCCAACATCCAAGAGAGTGGCTCAACAGCTGGGTTCAAATGAACAACTAGAGAGGGGGAAAATGAACAATCATGGTAAAAATAAAATGAAATAAATTGAATTTCTACAGCACTTTCATCACCTCAAGAAGTCCCAAAGCGCTTTACAACCACTGAAGTACTGCAAGTGTAGTTATAGTTGTACAGTCAGAAATGCAGTAGTCTATCTGCGGACACCAGCAATGACATAAATGACCACATAATCTGTTTCAATAGTGATACTGATTGAGGGATAAACATTGACCGACACAACGGGAAGCACTCCCCTGCTCTTCTTCCAAATAGTGCCATGGGATTTTTGACATCCACCTGAAAGGGCAGGCAGAACCTTCTGTTTAACCTCTCATCTGAAAGGCAGCATCTTCAACAGTGCAGTGCTGTTTAAAAAAAAGCACACACAAGGGGGACGATTCTAGGGTCCTAGAGGGGAGCATGGGATGAAAATCAGACAACACTGTGGTCACAAAGCAATTCTCTGATCATACTCCCACCAATCGCAACGCCAGGCCACAACTGCAGAATCGTCCCAAGATCCTT
The DNA here is from genome assembly GCF_964194155.1 of Cetorhinus maximus. Lineage (NCBI taxonomy): Eukaryota > Metazoa > Chordata > Chondrichthyes > Lamniformes > Cetorhinidae > Cetorhinus > Cetorhinus maximus. Next base: position 12,045,532 of record NC_135897.1, read on the forward strand.
GGCTCACTCTGCCAAAGGCCCAGGCTGCATGTCAAGGGACAGTAGAATTCCAACTTCTAACAGCATAAGAGGTGAGGGCTAGGCATCACTTGGACCAACCACCATCCCCCAGCCAGATTCATCAGCAGAAACTGGCTACCTAAGGTACCTTTAAAACATAAATCTAATGAAGAGCATTCCTTGAAAGATCCCATATTGCTGCCACTGTCTGTTTTAAGATTTGGGTTCATCTTTGACATTTTCAGTACAGTGCTGCTTGTCTGATGACAAGACCACTTACACATGTGGAATGCTTTTGAATGCTCCATATCTAATTACATAGTCTGGAACAATGGGACACTCTCATAATCTGAGTTGGATACCGTCTTTCACACGAACCCTCACTTGTTCTTCACCAATCTTTCCAAAGGTGAATGGAAATACTTCAATGAGGAGATCAGATATGAAGCATTATGCTGCTTTATTTTACAGACAGCAAATTGTCAAAATTCAACTGACAGATCCTTCCATTAGAACAAGAAAAATAAAAATAGTTGCTTGGTAGTACAGAACTTGAGTATTGTTCTGATGTTCTGCCTCCCACACAAATGAGTAATGTGGTACATGAATTTCAGTGCCAATGTGATGCCAAGTCCACAGGCCATACATCCCAAAGACTATCAGATTGTATAAAACAGCATGTCCCTTTGGCTATTCACAACAGGCAGAGCACTGACCGTACTCAACCAGTCCATATTTACAAAACTCAGAACATAGTGCTTAATGTTAGATGTGATTCCGTAATTGGACAGTACTGGCTGAACAAACCTGAGTATGCCAAGAATTCCATGAACAACAAATTGGCATTGCACCTTTTTTGAAACAAACAAAAGCTTGGGGAACAGTAGTTCTCTGGTGCATTCTCCACGGCAACACCTCTACCAGTCAGAGTCGACTTGCCAAACCAACCAGCATCTTTACTCATGCAGTATAAATTGTTGCTCCCTTTGAAATTTAGCATTCTCTTGTCTGTCTTGATGAGTGCAAGATGAAAAGCTTCGACAGCACCTTTTTCAGCAATAAAAAAATAAAAATGTCACACTTTCCTATTAATTCCCTAGCTAACCTTCTGGTTCTGACTGGTTCTTGGCAAGACTTTCTCCTTGTTATATCAGGTTCCCTTCCCAGACCCAACTGCCTGTCTGCCCTTGCTTTCCTTTTCTCTATTTTCCCAGCTGGTGGGAGGCTGCACCTGAGAAATTTCACGAACCAGTTCGTGATCTGTCAATATGCATGCCTGTCAATAAACCTGGTTACCTCTCCTCACCCTTTGGTGCGTTTCAAGAAAATATTTCCTATTATTCTCAAAAAGAATAGGGCCACTTTGACTTAATGGGCCTGCAATCAAGAAGCCCTCACTATCAGTTTGAGTTAAGACAGTGAGCTGTGACATTCCACAAACTGGCTCTCCTGGCTTTAATGTGCATCTTTAAATTAGTCTTCAGCTTGTTTATTTCAATTCTGTGCAGATTCACTTTGCTTTAAAATATAACTCATTTCCAAACCCCTTCTGTGAAGGAAAAACGGTCAAAATTCTGCAGAGTTTCCACGTGAAGCAATTTTTTTCCTTTTTTGTCTTATTTTGTTTCCAACTTTGACATCATCTTTGAATGATTGAAGATTGTAGGATGTGAGGGAAGGCTGAATGTGAAGAGTTCCAAAACTTTGAGATTTTAGGGAAGAATCCCAGTAAGAACTATTCCACGCTGAGTCTTGCTATCAACAGATAGGAGGAAACAACATGCAAAATCAAGTATTTTCATAATGTTATGGAATTTATTGTAGAGTAATAGTGGGGTCTGTGTCTGAGTTTGTGTGTGTGTGGGTCTTAACTGAATTAAAGGCAGCTCGTCTGAAGGCTTTGATGTATCAGGAAATAAGCTAGGTTTGAAATGTTAAGTAGGTAAACAGGGGGGGGAAGTTTTAGAATGTGAAATGTAAAAGGAACTTTTGCATTTTTAAATAAACCAGATTAGCTGCCATTTTATGTGGGCGGGCCAACTAAGGCGCCGAGCACTCCCTGTGCGGTTCCCTGAGTCGGGGCACAGAGCTGCCTCAGGGAGATTAGTTTAAGTTTCAAAAATTTTAATAAAGAAAAAACTAATTAAGACATGTCTCATGTGATAACGTCACGAGCTGGGACATGTCAATGAGCTTTAATGAAAAAATGTATTTAATTTACAAACCCTTCATGAAGCTTCATCCTGCCCGTGGATGAGGTTCCATGAAAAATGCGAAGGCCGCCTGGGATCTTCGCCTGCCCGCCAACCTTAAGGTTGGACGGGCAGCTTTCTCAATAGGCTTAATTAGTTCATTAGTGACCTTAACAGGCCTTTGACAGTTCGTCAGGCGCGCAGCTGCTTCGCCAAGCGCCCGCCGAACTGAAAATCTAAACGACGCGCGGTTGACGTCGGGACACGTGTCCAACGTCACGCCACGTCATTTTACGCTTCGGCGAGCGGGCCCCACCCCTGCTCGCTGAGCCGAAGTTTCAGCCCTGTGAAACAATGGGAATTTGCATTCAAAGGGGAAATGTTTTTAAATTCTTTCTCGGGATGTGGACTTCGCTGGCTGGGCCAGCATTTATAGCCATCCCTAATTGCCTTTGAGAGGGTTGTGGTGAGCTGCCTTCTTGAACCGCTGCAGTCCATGTGGTATAGGTACACTCACAGTGCTGTTAGGGAGGGAGTTCCAGGATTTTGACCCAGTGACAGTGAAGGAACGGTGATATATTTCCAAGTCAGGATGGTGAGTGACTCGGAGGGGAACTTCCAGGTGGTGGTGTTCCCGTCCATCTGCTGCCCTTATCCTTTTTAGTGGTCATGGGTTTGAAAGGTGCTGTCTAAGGAGCCTTGGTGAATTCCTGCAGTGCATCTTGTAGATGGTACACACTGCTGCTACTGTGCGTCGGTGGTGGAGGGAGTGAATGTTTTTGGATGCGGGGATAATCAAGCGGACTGCTTTGTCCTGGACAGTGTCCAGCTTCATGAGTGTTGTGGGAACTGCACTATTCCAGGTAAGTGGGGAATATTCCATCACACTCCTGACTTGTGCCTTGTAGATGGTGGACAGGCTTTGGGGAGTCAGAAGGCGAGTCACTCGTTGCACAATTCCTAGCCTCTGACTTGCTCTTGTAGCCACAGTATTTATATGGCTAGTCCAGTTCGGTTTCTGGTCAATGGTAATCCCCAGGATGTTGATAGTGGGGGATTCAATGTTGGCAATGCCATTCAACATCAAGGTGTGATGGTTTAGTTCTCTCTTGTTGGAGATGGTCATTGCCTGGCACTTGGGTGGCACAAATGTTATTTGCCATTTGTCATCCCAAGCCTGGATATTGTCCAGGTCTTGCTGCATTTGGACATGGACTGCTTCGGTATCTGAGGAGTCGCGAATGGTGCTGAACATTGTGCAACCATCAGCGAACATCCCCACTTCTGACCTTATGATGGAAGGTATGTATAAAGGAGAGAAGGCTGTGTGCAAGGAAAGGAATTCTAAGATCTAACAAACGTGAAAAGCCTCCAGCACCTAAGCCTTAAGCTGCTGTCTACAAGGAACCGAAGCTGAGAAAACTCAGTTTGAATTCGACTGTCCAGGGTATCGTGTTACTTTGCCTGGGTCTTATAAAATCTGTGCCTTACTGTTACCTTAATGGAACAGGAGAAAGTCCCAAAAAGACTTTCTAGTCGAAGGACAGAAACCTGTAAAAAGTTCCTGTTAAGTGGAGTTAAGAGTGAGGAGCAGAGAAAGGCTTCAAGCTTAAAGAGATAAAGGCTTGTGAAAAGCCAGAAGCTTCAAAGAGACAACTGAAGGTCTGTAATTCTTTTGCTATGGGCATATGAAGCTGTTGACAGTTGAGTCAGTAGGAGAGAGTGCGTGGGGAAAAGCTTGAATACACATATGGTGACCCAGGAGAGAGGAACATCGGAAGGAGTTCGGAACCCTGGAGGTGAACCCTTGTGGAAGGCATCTGAGAGAAAGCATCTGTTTGGGAGAAGATTCTAAGGCAAGTTTTTGTGTGAAAGACAGAATTCAGTGGCTGGTTGGCCCATGGCAAGGGGGGTGCATTGAGGAGAGATCCATAGCATCTGTTTGGGGTGGCATCTGTCACTTGGTTTCGGAGTGTGGTGTGTCTGATCTCCTGGTTACCATGGACTGGTAAGTTGCTTTATGACCACCAGCGATAAATCCCCACACTGCCTGGAAAGGGGGATGCAGTTGTGTTATCAGACCAACAGTTATGACCTGGGAAGAACCAGGTGGAATTTGCTTTGACATATTTACATAGAGTTATCAAGGTGCTGGTATTCTATTAGTTTTATGATACCAGTATTCTCTTGAATTCTTGGCACTAAGAGACATGAGAAAAGCTGCTCACTGCCAGTTCCTGCATTATCTCAGCCTCATCTGGTGACTCACCATTTTTGGCTGGGCTTGAGTTCTTGGCAGAACATGTTATGTTCAGGACTGAGGAAGAGAATTCCACAGACTAACAACATTCAGAAAAAAAATCTTCCTCACCTTTGTCTTAAAATGGAGGCCCCTTATTTTAAACCATGCCCCCTAGTTCTAGTCTCTCCTCTAAGGGGAAACATCCTCTTAGTATCCACCCTGTCAAGTCCCCTCAGAATCTTATGTCTTAATAAAGTTACTTCTCCTTCTAAACTCCAATGGATACAGGTCCAACCTTTCCTCATAAGATTAATTTATTCTTTCATGGGATGTGGGCGTTGCTGGCAAAGCCAGCATTTGCTGCCCATCCTTAACTGCCCTTTAACTGAGTGGTTTGCCACACCATTTCAGAGGGCAGTTAGGAGTCAATCACATGGCCGTGGTTCTGGAGTCACGTGTAGACCAGACCAGGTAAGACGGCAGATTTCCTTTCCTAAAGGACATTTGTGAACCAAATGGGTTTTTACAACAATTGACAATGGTTTCATGATCACCATTACTGAGACTAGCTTTTCAGTTCGATTTATTAATTGAATTTAAATTCCACCAGCTGCTAAAGTGGGATTTGAACACTTGTCCTTAGAACACTATCTTGGGCCTCTGGATTACTTGTCCAGTGACATTATCACGACACCACCTTCTACCCCTCCTCCTCAAACTTGATGTTGAATATTTTCTTCTTATCGTGTCCACGGACAGTCTATACATGGCCCAGCCAGAACTGGACACATTTTTGCATCTTGTTGTTAAATTCGGCAAGATCTGCAACAGTGCAGGGTTCCTATAGCAATAGACATTGCAGGAGATGTTGCATAGTCTGTGGCTCAGTTCCACATTCACAAGTTGTCGGGCAGGTTGTATATCCCCATTTGCTTAGTGACACCTTTGAACGACCTACACCAGTCCTAAGTCTGTTAAGGCACTTCCAGTTGCCCAGTTGCAATTAGCTCCTGGGGGAAGGCTTTCATCCGGTAGAATTTCCATCGCTGGGTGTTGTTCGAGACTGGCGAGCCGGTCTTTCCACAAGGCGATGCAGGCTTCAGAAGGGGTTGATTGTAATGGAACAACACTGTTCATGAAGCTCTTCCTTGACTTTAGGCAGCTGGGTGTAGGTGTATGACCATGTAGAGGGTGTCTCTCATCTGATGTTTGACGGAGTCGCTCTTTCTTGCTGGCTACCGTTCTTCTTATATCAGAGGGAGCGATACCCGCCAGGATATATAGGCTGTTGCTGTTTTGTTGGTTTTAAACAACCTGTGATAAGTCGGCAGCTTGCATTCAGAATGGCATCCATCTTCTTAGCATGAGTAGATCTTTCCCATGCAGGGCAGGCATATTCGGCAGTGGAATAGCAAAGAGCAAGTGCACTGGTTCGCAATGTTTTCGAGCTTGCTCCCCATTTTGTGTTAGTGAGCTTATTCAGGATGTTGTTTGTTTCGTGGGCTCACTTTTGCCTTTGTCTTTTCGATGTGGTTATTAAAGATGAGACATCTGTCAAGGGTGACTCCTAAGTAGATAGGGTGCTCGCAATGCGTCAGTGTTGCTCCACACCAGGTTACTTTAAGCTGGCGTTTGGCTTCACGGTTTCTGAGGTGGAATGCACAAACCTGCATCTTTGATGGGTTTGTACGAAGGTGGTTTTCTTCATAGTAGGATGTTAGTCCCTCCAAGGCCTCAGAAAGCGTTTTCTCCACGGTGTTAAAATCAGTGCTTTGGGCAGTGACACATAAGTCATCAGCATATATAAAACAGCATGTGACGCCGTCTATAGGTTGGTTATTCATAGTAGATGTTGTACAGCAGCGGTGCAAGCATGCTTCCCTGAGGAAGACCATTCTTCTGACTACGCCACCTGCTGCACTTCCCACCTAGTTCAACATAGAACCGGTGATTCTGAAGCATGCTTTCTAATAGCTCTGTTAAGTGAATATCTTTCGTCATCTCTAGGATCTTGCAGAGGAGACGTCTATGGTTCACTGTATCGTATGCTGCTGATAGGTCTACAAAAACAGCACCTGTTATCATCCCTTGCTCAAAACCATTTTCGATATGTTGTGTGAGGTTGAGCAGTTGGCTTGTTGTTGATTTGCCGGGGCGGAAACCTGCTTGCTCTGGAATGATCTTCTCATCTACAGTTGGTGCTATCCTATTGAGTATCAGGCGTTCAAACAGCTTATTGGTGTGGCAAAGCAGTGAAATTGGCCGAAAACTCTTAGGATCTGAGGGATCTTTTCCAGGCTTTAATAGTGCTATTACATGTGCCTTCTGCCAAATATTAGGTAGCTTGTGTGTTGCCAGACAGCGGTTGAACAATTGTAGGAGCCATTTCTTTGCTTGCTGTCCAAAATGCTTTATCTGCTCCGTTGCTATGTTGTCAAGACCAATTGCTTTCCTGTGTTTTAGACTAGATATACCAGTTTCCAGCTCTTCCATGGTGCATGGTCCAGTGAAGCCAGGGTCATCGCTGTACTTCTTCCTATCTAGTTGTGCTCTTGGTTGTTTCTTGTTGATTTTTCCATTTAGGAGCAACTGGTGTGCAACTTGGTTTGCAGACACATTTGGATGTTGGGCAGCTTTCTTGGGATCGCCTCCAAGTTTGCATATGAGAGACCATGCCTTCTTGCTGTTTTTCGTAAGATCTATTGTCTCTATCAAGGTGTCCCAGGTGTTTTGACGCTCTTGAGAGATACTTAACATCACCCTCTCACCGGTAGATATTGTTTCCTCTGAGAAGGGGTCAGATTCAAACATTGAGACATACTCCCAGTGGAGTTCAGCATTCTCCTTGATGAGACCAGAGATGTAGTGTGCTCTACACCTCGGGGGATCTTCCTTCTGGCTGTTTTCTGGACAGCTTTTGCAAACAGGTTGTAGTGCTCAGGTAATGGTTTAATGCGTTTAACCTTACGGTCAAGTGCTCGTGTGAACCCGGTTCCAATTGGCCTTCTTGAAGTTGAAGCGCCTTTTGAATGGTATGACGGTTGGTAACACTGCTGCATTTACCTGGATACCAATAGAACGGTGTTGTGTCTGTGGTATTGGGTAGGTGACAAGCTTCTTGCAGAGGCCAGCGATGTCGTTGCTGACAATGGCAAGATCTGGGTTATAACTACACTTCCAGCGGGCACTGTGGAAGGAGGCTGGCAATTTAGGATCGTGGATGAGACTAAGCTGGTTAGCGTCCATCCATTCTTCGACTGCTTCTCCATCGTTGTTAGACTCCTTGTACCCCCATTGGGTACTGTGGCTATTAAAGTCTCCAATGATGATCTGTGGTTTACTGTGCAGGTTGAGTACAGGGTTAGAGAAGCTGAAATCTGTGCCAGGTGGCTTGTACACTAAGGTTACTACTACTTTGCTCAGCTCTGCAGTTAGAATTTCGGTGTTGTTCTCCTCTGTTTTAGAAGTGGCTTCTACAACTGAACCAGCTCTAACAAATACAGCACTGCCATATTGTCGATGAGGTCTTTCAATAACCAGGAACATTCCTGGTATTTTTGGGCGATTGTTCTCACTTCCTCTTTGTGTCTCCTGCAGGCAGAGGACATCACACTGCAACTCATTGCATAATGTAGCGAGGATGTTTTGTTTAGCTACAGAGAACCCTTCAACGTTAGCAGATATAACAGTCAATGCCGGTCTTGAAAAAGATCCGTGTTTCTGACATCGACGACTTCCATCTTCAGGCATGATGTTGATACTTGATCAAATCAGCGGTACAAAAATATTGTATACATTGGGGCCAAGGTAGAAGCTTTCACGTCGCAGCCCTGTTTCAACCAATTCTGCCACCACCACACACAGCAAGTAGTGTTGAATATAACCGATCAGGAAACTGAGACATCCGCAGAAAGACCAAACAAAACCCAATCTAATAATTCAAACTCTGGCTCAATTTGGAGTATTTGGCAAGAAGCTTCCAAGACAGGAATTATGGGTGTCCCTCAAGAAACATATTCCAGGCAGTTACATTATCCAGACAGATTGGAGTAAGACAGTATATATAGTATTTTGAATTTCCCAAGCTGTAATCTCTGCCTGTTATTTAAAAGTTTTTTTTTTAGCCAACTTCACAAGCAATTCAGTTTCTGCCACGAGTTAGTTTGAGATTCTTGTCTTTAAAAAAGAATTGTATCAATTTGGCTGCAAGAACATTAGAAATGGAGACAAAACTGATCTTTAGTATGTTCTCTTTTAGTCAATTTAATACTTGATGTGTTTAGACTTGTTGGTTAAATTACCAATCTCAAAGTATTGCCCCAAACATGTGACGCACTGCAAGCAGTATAACTAATTACGTAGGTTGCTAATTCAAAGGTCTCTAGACATGAGCTGCTGCCATTTGGGTATCTATTTGCTGCCCTCTACTGTGCCTCTCCATCATTACACCAGAAATGACATCAGGCTGTAAGAGTTACTGGACACTTCTCACACAGGACTTTATGTAGAAATATATACATGGAAACAGGCCATTCAGCCCAACCAATCTGCGTCAACATTTACCTGCTCCATTCCCTTTACCTTCATCCATCTAATGTAATCTCGACTAGAAGTCCTCATGCTGGCCATCTTACATTTTCTCTCAAGAAGAGTGGGTCAGAGTATCACGCCATTGCTTTCTGTCAGCAATTCAGTTCTTTCCCAGTACATTTATAAAGCATCTTAAATGTGAAAAACACCCCATATTGCTTCACAGTAAAGATGGTAGAGGGAGTGGATGGCAATGATCATAGGATGGGAAGTAGGCCAGGATTTAAATGTGAAGACACATTTGGGGAGGGAGAAAGAAATCCAGATTAGGACCAAAGGTTCCATCACCAAAACAAAAACAAAATTACCTGGAAAAACTCAGCAGGTCTGGCAGCATCGGCGGAGAAGAAAAGAGTTGACATTTCGAGTCCTCACGACCCTTCAACAGAACTGAGTATAGTTAGGAGAGGGGTGAAATATAAGATGGTTTAAGGTCGGGTGGGGGGGGGTGGGAGAGAGAAGTTGGGGGGGTGGGGGGGGTGGTTGTAGGGACAAGCAAGCAGTGATAGGAGCAGATAATCAAAAGATGTCACAGACAAAAGGATCAAAGAGGTGTTGAAGGTGGTGATATTATCTAAGAAAATGTGCTAATTAAGAATGGATGGCAGGACACTCAAGGTACAGCTCTAGTGAGGGTGGGGTGGAAAGACTGACAAGGTATTAGTTGTAGATTTAAAAATAATGGAAATAGGTGGGAAAAGAAAAATCTATATAAATTATTGAAAAAAAACAAAAGGGAGGGGGAAGAAACGGGGTGGGGATGGGGGGAGGGAGTTTAAGATCTAAAGTTGTTGAATTCAATATTCAGCCCGGAAGGCTGTAAAGTGCCTAGTCGGAAGATGAGGTGCTGTTCCTCCAGTTTGCGTTGGGCTTCACTGGAACAATGCAGCAAGCCAAGGACAGACATGTGGGCAAGACAGCAGGGTGGAGTGTTAAAACGGCGTGACATTAGCCGTCTCAATTTCTCTGCTCCTCTCACCCATTCTAATCTGTCTCTCTCTGAACTTACTGCACTCCGTTCTCTCAGGTCCAACCCCAACATTGTCATCAAACCCGCTGACAAGGGTGGTGCTGTTGTTGTCTGGCGCACTGACCTCTACCTCGCGGAGGCTGAGCATCAACTCGCAGACACTTCCTCCTACCTCTCCCTGGACCATGACCCCACCAATGAACATCAAGCCATTGTTTCCAGGACTGTCACTGACCTCATCTCCTCTGGAGATCTTCCTCCCACAGCTTCCAACCTGATAGTCGCCCAACCTCGGACGGCCCGCTTCTACCTCCTACCCAAAATCCACAAACAGAACTGTCCCGGCAGACCGATCGTGTCAGCCTGTTCCTGCCCCATGGAACTCATTTCTCGTTATCTTGACTCCCTTCTCTCTCCCCTTGTCCAGTCCCTTCCCACCTACATCCGTGATTCCTCTGACACCTTACGTCACATCAACAATTTCCAGTTCCCTGGCCCCAACTGCTTCCTCTTCACCATGGACGTCCAATCTCTCTACACCTCCATCCCCCACCAGGATGGTCTGAGGGCCCTTAGCTTCTTCCTTGAACACAGGTCCGAACAATCCCCATCCACCACTACTCTCCTCCGTCTGGCTGAACTTGTTCTCACACTGAACAATTTCTCCTTTAACTCCTCTCACTTCCTCCAAATAAAAGGTGTGGCTATGGGTACCCGCATGGGCCCCAGTTATGCCTGTCTCTTTATGGGGTATGTGGAACATTCCTTGTTCCAGTCCTACTCCGGCCCCCTCCCACAACTCTTTCTCCGGTACATCGATGATTACTTCGGTGCGGCTTCATGCTCTCGTCTGGACCTGGAAAAATTTATTAATTTTGCTTCCAATCTCCACCCCTCCATCATTTTCACATGGTCCATCTATGACACTTCTCTTCCCTTCCTTGGCCTCTCTGTCTCAATTTCTGATGATAGACTGTCCACCAATATTCATTACAAGCCTATCGACTCCCACAGCTACCTCGACTACAGCTCCTCGCACCCCGCTTCCTGTAAGGACTCCATCCCATTCTCTCAGTTCCTTCGCCTCCGTCGCATCTGTTCTGATGACGCTACCTCCAAAAACAGTTCCTCTGACATGTCCTCCTTCTTCCTTAACCGAGGTTTTCCACCCACGGTCGTTGACAGGGCCCTCAACCGTGTCCGGCCCATCTCCCGCGCATCCGCCCTCACGCCTTCTCCTCCCTCCCAGAAACATGATAGGGTCCCCCTTGTTCTCACTTATCACCCCACCAGCCTCCGCATTCAAAGGATCATCCTCCGCCATTTCCGCCAACTCCAGCATGATGCCACCACCAAACACATCTTCCCTTCACCCCCCCTGGCGGCATTCCGTAGGGACCGTTCCCTCTGGGACACCCTGGTCCACTCCTCCATCACCCCCTACTCCTCAACCCCCACCTATGGCACCTCCCCATGCCCATGCAGAAGCTGCAACACCTGCCCCTTCACTTCCTCTCTCCTCACCGTCCAAGGGCCCAAACACTCCTTTCAAGTGAAGCAGCATTTCACTTGCATTTCCCCTTAGTCTACTGCATTCGTTGCTCCCAATGCGGTCTCCTCTACATTGGAGAGACCAAACGCAAACTGGGCGACCGCTTTGCGCTGTCCGCAAGAAAGACCCAAACCTCCCTGTCGCTTGCCATTTTAACACTCCACCCTGCTCTCTTGCCCACATGTCTGTCCTTGGCTTGCTGCATTGTTCCAGTGAAGCCCAACGCAAACTGGAGGAACAGCACCTTATCTTCCGACTAGGCACTTTACAGCCTTCCGGGCTGAATATTGAATTCAACAACTTTAGATCTTAAACTCCCTCCCCTCATCCCCACCCCGTTTCTTCCCCCTCCCTTTTGTTTTTTTCATTAATTTATATAGATTTTTCTTTTCCCACCTATTTCCATTATTTTTAAATCTACAACTAATACCTTGTCAGTCTTTCCACCCCACCCTCACTAGAGCTGTACCTTGAGTGTCCTGCCATCCATTCTTAATTAGCACATTTTCTTAGATAATATCACCACCTTCAACACCTCTTTGATCCTTTTGTCTGTGACATCTTTTGATTATCTGCTCCTATCACTGCTTGCTTGTCCCTACAACCACCACCCCCCCCCCTCAACTTCTCTCTCTCTCTCCACCCCCCCCCCCCCCCCGCCTCCCCCCCCGACCTTAAACCATCTTATATTTCATCCCTCTCCTAACTATACTCAGTTCTGTTGAAGGGTTATGAGGACTCGAAACATCAACTCTTTTCTTCTCCGCCGTTGCTGCCAGACCTGCTGAGTTTTTCCAGGTAATTTTGTTTTTATTTTGGATTTTCAGCATCCGCAGTAGTTTTTTGTTCCATCACCAATGTTGGGCAGAGGATCGGGAGGTTGCTCAATCTCAGGTCTCAGCCAAGAACTCAATACCTCTGAATAACATTGTAGTTCCGAGGATGGTTATAGCTAGAAGTGGTTATCTGTAAATATATCGTCTACAATCAGTGAATATCAGCAATGGTGGTCTGCAAATTATCACTAAAATATGCTGAAACCCTCTTCAGTCACTTATAAATAGCTAAACTACAGGATTATTCTGGAATGACCAACAGGACCTATAAGGTAGCACAAAAACAACTGGTATTCTGATCGAATAATTAGTTCATCACACAACTGCACAAATGTTGATTGTCCCATCTCACCCTGATCTCAGTTTCTGAACCTGGAAGTGAATGGGTCAAGCAGCTCCTTGACTTGTACTTGATTTATACAGTATATATGTATAAAGGAGAGAAGGCTGAGCGCAAGGGAAGGAATTCTAAGATCTAACAAGTAAAAAGCCTCCAGCCATGCACAAAAATTGCTGTCTGCAAGCAGTGAAGTTAAGAAAACTCACTTTGAACATCCCTGTCCAGGGTACTGTGTGGTGCTTTGCCTGGGTCTGTTAAAATCTATTTTCTTCTTACTGTTGCCTTAACGGAGGTGTAATTGGGAGTGAGATTAATTAGGGGAGTTAAAAGTTATCATAGTGATAATTTGTAGACCTATGTATGTGCTTAAAATCATTTATTCTATTAATAAATGTTTAATTTAGTTCTGTAAAAAAAACAATACAACTCGATGATCGTATTACTACTGAATTCAAGGCACGCATCTGAGAAATAAATACAAATTGCAAATAGTTGTGGCAGTTGCCTCAAGTTTCCCTCTGGGAATTGAGCAGCTTGGCATTTACCATCCACCTGCCATAACATCCTCTTCTCCCCTCCTCCCTCACACACATTACCTCAGCTCCCTGAATCCATGAACAAGCCCCTCCCCCTCTCTCCGCACTCCCCACCCAGACAAGCCCCTCTCCGTGTTCATCACACACCCACCCACACAAGCCACTCCCCCTCTCTCTCCGCAGCCCTCTACCCATAGAAGCCCAGCTCCCCCTCTCTGCACCCCTTCACCCATACAATCCCCTCCTCCTTTCTCCACAACCCCACCACACAAGCCCAACCCCCCTCCCTCACCCCCATTCCATCAATCTACCTCCCACATCTTCCCCTCTCGTTCCCCCACATTCCTCCTCTCGCTCCCCACAATGCCCTCTCCCCCACAATAACCCCACCATCCCCCTCTTGCCCCCCAATCGCCTCACCACCCCCCTCTTCCATCATCCCACATCCCAGTCTCCCCCACTCCCCCTCCACCACACACCACTCCCCCCGCCACCCCCAGCCTCCCCCCACCACACCTCCCTCCCCACCCACCGCCACACCCCTTCCCCTCACCACCACATCCCCTCCCCTCACCACCACACCCCCCTCCACCCCCGCCACACCCTAAACCAGAATGGGACCACCATCCTTACGGGGAGGTTTGCTAGTGTAGTTGGGAAGGGTTTAAACTAACTTGGCAGGGGGATGGGATCCTGAGAGGAGGTTCAGCAGGGGGAGATGCACAGCCAAAATTAGAAGAATGAGCAAGTGAGTCTGGAAGGCATAGAACTTATAGGCCAGTTAAGGCATAAGGGAGTTTGGCAAGTTTGGATGGTATTTATTTTAATGCAAGGAGTCTGGCGAATAAGGCCGATGAGTTGAGGGCACAAATTAACACATGGAAGTACGATTTCATTGCTGTCACAGAGACATGGTTGAGGGGCAGGAATGGCAGCTCAATATTCCAGGATATAGGGTCTTCAGGCGAGACAGGGAAGGAGGTAAAAGAGGAGGGGGTATCGCAATATTGATCAAGGAATCAATTACAGCAGTAAAGAGGGATGACCTCTTAGAAGGCTCCTCAAATAAAGCCATATGGGTAGAACTGAAAAACAAAAATGGAGCAGTCACATTGCTAAGAGTGTACTATAAGCTCCCAAACAGTCAGAGAGAAATAGAAGAGCAGATATGTAGGCAAATTTCAGAGAAGTGTAAAAATAATGGGGTAGTAACAGTGGGGGATTTCAACATTAACTGGGTTAGTCATAATGTGATAGGTTTAGAGGGAGCGGAATTCTTAAAATGCATCCAGGAGAACTTTTTAAGCCAGTATGTAGAAGGTCCAACAAGAGAGGGGACGGTCCTGGACTTAATTTTAGGGAATGAAGCCAGGCAAGTGGTAGAGGTATCAGGGGGGAGTATTTTGCAGATAATGATCATAACTCCGTTAGATTCAAGGTTGGTATGGAAAAGGACAAGGATGGGTCAGAAATCAGAGTTCTAAATTGGGGGAAGGCCGATTTTAATAAGAGCAGATATGATTTGGCCAGGCTGGACTGGGAGCAGCTACTCTTAGGTGAATCTGCGTCAGAGCAGTGGGACTTATTCAAGAAAGAAATAGGGAGAGTACAGGGCCAACGTATTCCAGTAAAGACAAAGGGTGGGACCGACAAATCCAGGGAACCCTGGATGTCAAGGGATATACTGGGTTGGATAAAAAGAAAAAGGGAGGCTTATGGCAGATACCGAGTGTTCAAAACAGCGGAAGCCCTAGAGGAGTATAGAATGTGTAAGGGGGGAACTTAAAAAGGAAATTAGGAGACCAAAAAGGGGACATGAAAAAACATTGGCAGGTAAAATAAAGGAAAATCCAAAGTTATTTTGCAAGTACATTAAGAGTAAAAGGATAACTAGGGAAAGAGGAGGGCCCATTAAGGACCATAGTGGTAATTTGTGTGTGGAGCCAGAAGACATAGGTAGGGTTCTAAAATGAATACTTTTGTGTCGGTGTTCACAAGTGAGAGGGACGATGTGGGTATGGAAATCAGGTAGAAGGACTGTGATATAATTAAAGAAATCAGGACAGAAAGGGAGGTGGTTCTTAGTAGTCTGGCAGGCTTAAAAGTAGATAAATCTCCAGGCCCAGATGAAATGTACCCCAGGTTGTTGAGTAAGGCAAGGGAGGAGATAGCAGGGGCACTGCCAATAATTTTCAATACCTCTCTGGGCACAGGAGAGGTGCCAGAGGACTGGAGGACAGACAATGTGGTACCGTTATTCAAGAAGGGATAAACCAGGGAACTACATGCCAGTCAGTCTAACCTCAGTGGCGGGGAAACTATTGGAAGCAATTCTGAGGGACAGAATTAATCTATGCTTGGAGAGGCAGGGATTAATCAAGGACAGTCAGCATGGTTTTGTTAAGGGGAGCTCGTGTCTGACCAATTTGACTGAATTTTTCGAAGAGGTGGCCAGGTGTATAGATGAGGCCAATGCATTTGACATAGTCTACTTGGACTTCAGCAAGGCTTTTCATAAGGTCCTGCATGGGAGACCGATAACGAAGGTAAGAGCCCATGGGATCCAAAGCAATTTGGCAAATTGGGTCCAGAATTGGCTGAGTGGCAGGATGCAGAGGGTGATGGTCGAGGGGTATTTTTGTGACTGGATGTCTGTGTCCAGTGGGGTTCCACAGGGATCGGTGTTGAGTCCCTTGCTGTTTGTAGTATGTATAAATAATTTAGACTTGAATGTGCGAGGGTTGATCAGTAAGTCAGAAAATTGGTGGGGTGGTAAATAGTGAGGAGGATAGCCTTAGATTACAGGAGGATATAGACGGGCTGGTCAAATGGGCTGACCAGTGGCAAATGGAATTTAATCCGGATAAGTGTGAGGTGATGCGCTTGGGCAGGACAAAAGGCATGGGAATACACGACGAGTGGTAGGACCCTGGGCCTAGTGCTGAAAAATGGGATTAGAATAGTTAGATACTTGTTTGACAGGTGTAGACGATGGGCCGAAAGGCCTTTTTCTGTGCTGTAGAGCTCAATGGCCCCCTCCCCCACTCTCCTCCCTCCCCTCCCCCTCTCTGCCACCCTCACCCCCCAATCCCTCTCTCCCCCCCACCCCAATCCCTCTCCCCCCTCCCTCATTGCCCCCCTCTCTCCACAATCACTCTCTGCCCCCTCTCTCCCCAATCCCTCTCTGCCCCTCCCCAATCCCTCCCTGCCCCCTCCCCAATCCCTCCCTGCCCCCTCCCCAATCCCTCCCTGCCCCCGTCTCTCCCCAATCCCTCTCTGCCCCCGTCTCTCCCCAATCTCCCTCTACCCCCTCCCCAATCCCTCTCTGTCCCCGTCTCTCCCCAATCCCTCTCTGCCCGCTCCCCTCCCCAATTGCTCTCTCCCCCCACCACCCCAAACCCCCCTCCCCCCCCAAACCCCACACTTTGTCACCCCCTCCCCCCCCACACCCCACAACCCCCTTTGTCACCCCCTCCCCCTCTTTGTCAGCCCCCCCCCCCACCACCCTGTCACCACCCCCCTTGGTCACCCCCTCCCCCTCCTTTGTCACCCCCTCCCCCCCTTCCCTTTGTCACCCCCTCCCCCCTTCCCTTTGTCACCCCCTCCCCCTCCCCTCCCTTTGTCACCCCCTCCCCTCCCCCCCTTCCCTTTGTCACCCCCTCCTCCTCCTCCCTTCCCTTTGTCACCCCCTCCCCCCTTCCCTTTGTCACCCCTCCCCCTCCCCCCTTCCCTTTGTCACCCCCCCTCCCCTTCCCTTTGTCACCCCCTCCCCCTCCCCCCTTCCCTTTGTCACCCCTTCCCCTCCCCCTTCCCTTTGTCACCTCCCTCCCCCCTTCCCCTTGTCACCCCCTCCCCCTTCCCCTTGTCACCCCCTCCCCCCTTCCCTTGTCACCCCCTCCCCCCTTCCCTTGTCACCCCCTCCCCCCTTCCCTTTGTCACCCCCTCCCCCCCTTCCCTTTGTCACCCCCTCCCCTCCTTTGTCACCCCCTCCCCTTCCCTTTGTCACCCCCTCCCCTCCCTTCTCTTTGACACCACCTCCCCCTCCCCCTCCCCCCTTCCCTTTG
>NC_135897.1:12063053-12230760 GCF_964194155.1 Cetorhinus maximus
TTTTACTCCACGACCAGCTGTCTCCTTAAATCTCTCTCCTGCCCCCTCTGGATGGGCCACAATCTCCTGCAATGAAACATTGGGAAAACCAAAGCTGTTGTCTTTGTCTCTGGCCACAAATGCCATCCCTTTTCTCGCTGTTGTCTGAGACTGAACGTCTGAGCCCACATCGTCTCCATCACAAATACCACCTGCTGCCATCTCCATCTTCACTCTTGCTTCAGCACATCTGCTGAAACCCTCACCCATGCATTTGCCTCTACATTTGAGTATTTGAATCCTCCCCAGTGCTCCTTAAAACCTTTTTGACCAAGCTTTTTAATCACCCCATCTCTTTTGATGATTAAACAATCCAATTTTGCTTTGTCCTCATCAACAGACCTTCCTCATTCAGGTACACTGTATTTGATCTTTATTCATATCCCGACTGGGATGCCAGATTGTGCTCAAATTCTGAAGTGGGCTCGAATCCCTGACCTCTGATTTAGCAGTAAGTGCAACTACTGAACTAAGGCTGGTACTGTCATTCTGTGCTGAGTATAATTCATGTACTTTTCTGACTATTGCATACTCTGTTCAAACCTCAGTTATACTCCTATTCTAATGACATAAAAGTGTAGACTTGCCTTTAGGCGCCTAGGCAACCTGTGATGGGAGACTTTCTAAACTTGGTGGCACCCCCATCCCGCAATTAATTATTTTAACACATTGCCTGAGATGATTATCCTGGTGATCACCAGCAATGAGTGTTTCTGTAGGAACTCTATTTAAATACCTCATTAAATGTGAATGAATGATCAGCAGCACTTGAAATCCCAGGTCGTTCTTGTACAGATGCTGTGTGCTAAGCTGACCCATTTATAGTGCCTGTTAAGAACCAGTCACATCTTTGCCTTTTGTGAAGTGATTTCTTACAGCTGGACAGTTGAGCTGTAAGTTATGGGAGTTTGATTAAGCACTTGCCCCTTCTTGAATTTGATGGAACAAGGTGAAGAGATGAGATGCCATGCAGACTTTGTGCAGTCACCTTACCCATGCTACTGTCTCTACAAGCCCAGATACATTGGTATGCCATTGTCAGACTGTACAGTTGGGCACAGTTGTAGAGCTGTGCCAACTGCTGTAAACAAACTCTCAATCAACCTCATCACAGGAATTGAGCAACTACTAGTGGGCAGGATCATCTTTGTCTTTATACATCTGGACCCTCCCAGATTGCTACAGGGGCGTTTGCAGTGTAGGTGTATGAGACTCTGCTCCAGTGCATCGTTCAGTAGGAACAGCAACGACAGTGTGACAGAGCTACCCAAATTCATCACCTTGCTGGATGCCCCAAAGACTAGGTGGTCATATGTAGCCCATCTTTACTGTTCAGGTGGGCACTGTAAAGGGTTCAATGTCATTTGTGTTCAGCTAATCAATGATTAGGTCAATGGCCACTTCAATTCAAGGCAATTGTCTGCGTCACCCTTATTTGAAGGCAAGTACAGACTTTAAGGATGATTCCTCAGACGAAGGCTTCCCTCACTATAGCTGATGACACTCTTGCATCAGTGTGTTGGGAAAAGTGAAGTCCAGGCACAGAATACCAGTGGTACCTTGAAACAGTGCTTCTGGTTAACTCTGGGTGATAAATGTGGCCTTGCCAGTGTTTACAGAAATTTCCTAGTTTCACTTCTCAAAAGCCTGGCTCTGATTTTTAGGCTAGCCCTAGTTTTCCTCTGGTTGGGAAATTTTAGTTTCCATGAATATCTTGAATTCTCCAACTGGACTTGGGACTTCTCCTTCATAGACTCTGCTGCAGATCCTCCTGGAGTTGATACATGCTCCATTGTAAAATGGGTACCGAGAAGCGCAACTGCTACATGGACTTTCCTATGCTACTAAACAGCACCTGACAGGGTGCTTTTGACACTAGAATCCAGTCAACAGTTTTGCCCATACAGCAATCTTTTTTTTAAGGAGGTGTGAGGATCAAATCACTGTTATCTGCAATCACTACTTGTTGCTCCTCTCAGATACATTGTAATTCACCATGTGCTATTTCCTTAAACTTTAGGGTTTAAACTAGGGTTGATGTCATTGTTTTGGTACTTGTGACAGGTGGTGTGAATCATGCAGCATGCTTATGAAATACTCCTTCAGTGGCACTGGAACAGCTGACTGGCTTCCTGGGCACATCTACAGAAATAGAAGCAGCACATATAAGCTGACTGGAGTACAGCTTTCAAGCAATAGCTATGTACTGTGTCTGTGTGTATACTTGTATAAGGATGAGTTAATAAGGAGCGGAAAACCTAGCAAAAAGTAGTATTATGGGCTTCAGCCTAGGAGAAGCATCCAAGGTCACACTTTGCCCGTACTCTGTGGCAATTGTTTATTGTGACTTCACTGAAGATTGCTATTGGTGGTCCTCCTGTTAGTTCACAACAGAGAAGAAAACGATCTAGGCTGGGCATGGTGAATTTCCCACTTTCATTCCCCGAAGTTCCTGTTGTGACTCTTCACCTGTTCCTCTGGTATTGCTACCATTTCAATTACACTGAGGTGAGATGTTTTCACTCTTAACCACAAGACAACCTCCTTCATCTTTAAATGGTGATTTTACTTCTTGCATGACAACTCCCAGCTCTATCTTTCTGAACTCCTGCTTTGCCTCTATTTGCTGACAACTTGTCCATCATCCAATCTTGGATGAAATATGAAGGCTGGCTTTAAGTATTCTGCCAAATGTTTCGTTGACAAGGTCCTCAACCGTGTCCAGCCCATCTCCCGCGCATCCGCCCTCATGCCTTCTCCTCCCTCCCAGAAACATGATAGGGTCCCCCTTGTCCTCACTTATCACCCCACCAGCCTCCGCATTCAAAGGATCATCCTCCGCTATTTCCGCAAACTCCAGCATGATGCCACCACCAAACACATCTTCCCTTCACCCCCCCTGGCAGCATTCCGTAGGGATCGTTCCCTCCGGGACACCCTGGTCCACTCCCCCACACCCCCTACTCCTCAACCCCCACCTATGGCACCTCCCCATGCCCACACAGAAGATGCAACACCTGCCCCTTCACTTCCTCTCTCCTCACCGTCCAAGGGCCCAAACACTCCTTTCAAGTGAAGCAGCATTTCACTTGCATTTCCCCTAACTTAGTCTACTGCATTCGTTGCTCCCAATGCGGTCTCCTCTACATTGGAGAGACCAAACGCAAACTGGGCGACCGCTTTGCAGAACACCTGCGGCCTGTCCGCAAGAAAGACCCAAACCTCCCTGTCGCTTGCCATTTTAACACTCCACCCTGCTCTCTTGCCCACATGTCTGTCCTTGGCTTGCTGCATTGTTCCAGTGAAGCCCAACGCAAACTGGAGGAACAGCACCTCATCTTCCGACTAGGCACTTTACAGCCTTCCGGGCTGAATATTGAATTCAACAACTTTAGATCTTAAACTCCCTTCTCCCATCCCCACCCCGTTTCTTCCCCCTCCCTTTTGTTTTTTTCAATAATTTATATAGATTTTTCTTTTCCCACCTATTTCCATTATTTTTAAATCTACAACTAATACCTTGTCAGTCTTTCCACCCCACTCCCACTAGAGCTGTACCTTGAGTGTCCTGCCATCCATTCTTAATTAGCATATTTTCTTAGGTAATATCACCACCTTCAACACCCCTTTGTTCCTTTTGTCTGTGACATCTTTTGATTATCTGCTCCTATCACTGCTTGCTTGTCCCTACAACCACCCCCCCCCCAACTTCTCTCCACACACACCCCCCCCCCCCCCCCCCCAACACCACCACACCTTAAACCAGCTTATATTTCACCCCTCTCCTAACTATACTCAGTTCTGTTGAAGGGTCATGAGGACTCGAAATGTCAACTCTTTTCTTCTCCGCCAATGCTGCCAGACCTGCTGAGTTTTTCCAGGTAATTCTGTTTTTGCTCCAAATCTTTTTGTTTTACTCCTCACCAAGGAAAGCAGTTTAGGCATAGGAGTAAATGATGTTGTCAAAGCTTGACAAGCTATCTAGCACTAACCAGGACACATCAAATTTGAAGTTTTCTTGCTAACCTGCAATTTTAGATATTAATGGGCTACTGAGTGGCTGAGCAGTTAAATGCAGTTAAATCTATATTTTGGTGAATCTGGAGGGTAGGGAAGGCAGGGCCCCTGCCTGGAAGTATTAGCCTTTGCTCCTCCTGTTTTGTCAGAGACATGCAGTTAAACACCCGCAAGAGTTTCAACTCCTTTTATGTTATAGTATCACTCCTGATGGTCTTTGTATCAAAACTTGTAAAGAATGCAAAAGCCTCTGTTTTAAGGTGTAGATTTTATGGTGAAATGTAGTAAGGTGTTATCTAAGTTCATTTACAAAGTCCAATAATGCTGTGTTGTACGCTTATCTTTACATATTTGATATTGTCCTGTATTGCATTTTTGTAAACTTATTCGCCGTGGCCCCTATCCAGCATTCTGTCTGGGTTTTGAGGGAGATAAGTTTCTCAAGCTGCCTGCTCACTTCTTATTTGCTGGTGCACTCATAGGGACATAGGAAAAGGAGTAGGTTATTCAGCTCCTTGAGCCTATTCTGCCATTTGTTGAGATCATGATTTTATGTAGACACTTTCGTGGGATGTGGGCGTTGCTGGTAATGCCAGCATTTGTTGCCCATCCCTAACTGCCATTGAGAAGGTGCTGGTCAGCTGCTGCCTTAAACTGCTGAGCCTATTTGAGTTTTCTGTTTGGGACAACTGAGTGGCTTGCTAGGCCATTTCAGAGGGCAGTTGAGGTTTAACCACATTGCTGTGTCTAGAGTCAGGTGTAGGCCAGACCAGATATGGATGGCAGATTTCCTTCCTAAAGGGCATGATGTATGAATGAACCCGATTGGTTTTGCAACAACCAATGATAGTTATCATGGTCGCCATTACTGAGACTAGCTTTATACTCCAGATCCATTAATTGACTTTAAATTGCACTAGCTGCTGTAGTGAAATTTGAACATGTCCCCAGGACGTTAGGCTGTAGCCCAGTGACATTACCACTACACCACTGTCTTCTCCTGAATCCATGAACTATCTCCACATGCATACTTTGTTCCATATCCTTAATACCTTTTGTTAACAAGTATCTGAGATTTAATATTGAAAATGTGATGAGATTTAAAATTAATTAATCTTGCATCAGTTGCCATTTGCAGGTTCCAAAATTCTACCACCCTGTGTGTGTAGAGGTGTTTTGTAATCTCCTGAAAAGCTTGGCTCTAATTTTGGGCTATGCCCTTAGCCTAAACTCCAACCAGCAGAAATAGTTTCTCTGTATTTGCCCTATTGGTTCTATTAAGTCACAATTTAACCTTCAAAATTCCAGGGAATACAATGTTAATTTGTGTAAACTCAGCTTGCAATTTTAACACTTGGAGTCCACGTATCATTATGCTAAATCTATGTTGCAGCCCTCTCAAAGCCAGTGTATCCCTCTTCTGGTGTAGTGCATAGAACTGCTCACATACTCTGACTGTGGTCTAACTAGGGCTTTGTGTAGCTGAGGCGTGATTTCAGCTCCCATTATTCTAATCCTCAAGATATAAAGGCATTAGCCCTTTTCGACTCATGAATGGGTTCAGAAATGACTTTTTAAAAAATCTTTGTACGTGGGCCCCCGAGTCTTTTTGGATCTCTACTGTTCCTAACATTTCACATTTGGAAAGTACTTTATTCTATCCTTTTTAGTCCAAAGTGGATGACTTATTTATCCACATTGGACAAAACTTTGGCAAATGTATTTCATTAATTTAATGTATATTAATATCCCATTGTAATTTTATGTCCCCATCTACACTGCTTACAATACCAACTACCTTGATGTCATTGGCAAACTTGGTTAAAGGACTTTCTATTCCATCATCTAAGTCATTAATTTTTTTTAGATGTTCCTCTATCCCCAACACAAATCCTTGTGAGACACCACTAGTCCCATCCTGCCAATTACAGTACCTGCCATTCAACTAACCGCATAGATGATTTGTCATTAATTCTCTGAACTTCAATTTTAGTTAACAGTCACCTCTTAAAAATTCAAACAGGCTTATCAGGCGTGACCTACCTTTTACAAATCATGTTTACTGTCTTTGATCAGTTGAATATTTTCAGGGTGTTCAGTCATTCTAACCTTAATTACAAACTAGTAATTTTCTGACACCCAGTTATGGTGACTGGTCTATAAATTCCCTTGTTCCCCTCTTTCACCTTCCTTAAACAATGGAGTCTTGCACAATTTTCCAATCTAAATGAATGGTTCCCGAATTAAGAGAACTTTGGAAGATTATAAGTTAAGGTATTTGCAGCGTTCTCACCTACATCCTGTAAAACCCTGAGATGTGAACCATCTGGTTCTGGGGATTTGTGACTCTTTAATAATTTGTTCACGGGATGTGAGTGTTTCTGGCAAAGGCAACATTTGCCCATGCTTAATTGCCCTTGAGAAGGTGGTGGTGAGCCGGCACCTTGAACCAATGCAATCCATCTTGTGCAGGTAAAAGAAGGTGGCTCATGTCCCATGATTTTCTTAAATACTGGCATTTTGCTTATCATTTTGTTGAGTCCTCGTCCTTGATGCAGTGTTAGTTTCCATGGAATTTCCAGCATGCCTTAAATTCACAACCTCAAGCGGTTTGCCAGCAGGTGGCAAAGAAAAGCAAAGATGTGAAAAATGAATGGGTAGTGAAGTAGTTCAAGATAAATGGAAAGGCAGCAAAATTTGGAGCCGAGAGAGGTTAAGGAAGAGCAGGGAGGAGGAAGGAGTAAAGGGGCTGAGAAACTTGGGTATCTAAGCCCACGCCATGGGCAATGGAGAGGGACTGTTATATATGAACTAGGAGTAGGCCACTTGGTCCTTCAAGCCTGCTTCACCATTTAATAAAATCATGGCTGATCTGATTGTAGCCTCCTGCCTACCTCCGATAACCTTTCACACCCTTGTTAATCAAGAATCTATCTAGCTCTGCATTAGAAATATTCAAAGACTCTGCTTCCACCGCCCTTTGAGGAAGAATCCAAAGACACTCATCTCACTGAGAAAAAATTTCTCCTCACCCCTGTCTTAAAGGAGCGGCCCCTTATTTTTAAACAGTGATCCCTAGTTCTAGTTCCCACAAGGGGAAACAACCTCTCCACGCCCACTCTGTCAAGACCCCTCAGGATCTTAAAGGTTTCGATCAAGTCACCGCTTACTCTTCTAAACTCCAGTGGATACAAGCCTAACCTGTCCAACCTTTCCTTATAAGACAATCCGCCCATTCCTGGTGTTAGTCTAGTAAACCTTCTCTGAGCTGCTAACGCATTCACATTTTAAATAAGGAGGCAAATACTGTGTACAGTACTCCAGATGTGGTCTCACCAGTACCCTGCACACCTGAAGCATCACTTCCCTACTTTTGTATTCAATCCCCCTCACAAGCAGTAACATTCTATTAGCTTTCCTAATTACTTGCTGTACCTTTCATGATTCATGCACCAGGACACCCAGATCCCTCTGAATCTCAGAGCTCTGAAATGTCGCCATTTAGGTAATTGCTGCTTTTTATTCCTGCCAAAATAGACAATTTCATACTTTCCCGCATTATACTACATTTGCCATGTCTTTGCTCACTCACTTAACCTATCTATGTCACTTTGTAGCCTCCTTGTGCCCTCTTCACAACTTACTTTCCTATCTATCTTTGTGTGTTGGCTGCTATATCTGAGAATTGCCCTGTCTAGCCAGTACAGCCAATTATGTGACAGATATAACTTTGCTCTTAAGAATTTTGCTATTGTTTAATCTTGAAATATATTCTAAAATGGCTATAGCAGCTACATTTCAGTTTGTTTTTGAGAGAGGACTTCTTTCCAACCCATTATGTAAAAGCCTAACAAGGGAAGATTTGCTATGGATGAATAAAGATGTAAAGTAACAATTTGAGGAGTAGGAACGAGGCGTTCATTAAGAACCGAGACAGCAGAAGAGTACATAATAGAATATGAAGAAATCAGGAGAGAGGTCAAAAACAGGAAGGCAAAGAGAAGCTAAAAAATTATCAAGGAACATAAAACAAAAAATATTTTACAGGTATATCAATAAAAAAGGAAGTCTGTGATGGCAATAGGGTCATTAAGGGGTAGATTGGATGATACCACAGGTGACGCTAGATGGCAGAAATATTAAGTAATTATTTTGCTTCAGTATTTATCAGGGAGTTAAAACAGGTAGACATGACATTGATGAAATGAATAATGAGATAAATGCATTTAAAATGCAAAAAAAGGCTGTATTGAATAATCAGACTAATCAAAGTGAATGAAAACCTGAAACAAAAACAAAAATTGCTGGAAAAACTCAGCAGGTCTGACAGCACCTGTGGAGAGGAAGACAGAGTTAACGTTTTGAGTCCATATGACTCTTCAGAAGAGTCTTCCTCTCCACAGGTGCTGTCAGATCTGCTGAGTTTTTCCAGCAATTTTTGTTTTTGTTTCGCATTTCCAGCATCCGCAGTATTTTGCTTTTATCTTAGTGAATGAAAACCTGTTCTGGTTTTGCATCCAAGCATTTTAAAAGAAGCTAGGGAACAGATAGAGATATATTTAATAATTTGTTAGGAAAAGGGGTCGTGCTAGAGGATTGGTGGAAAGCTAACGTAATTCCTATTTTTAAGGAGGACAGAACATGTCCAGGGAATTATCGACCAGTCAGCTTAACATCAATGGCAGGAAATGTAATGGAATCCTTACTAAAGGAGAGAATAGAAGAACATCTAAAAACAAAAAAATATAGTAAAGAATAGTCTGTGTGGATTTCAAAATGGAAGATCTTCTCTTATGAATTTTCTGAGGTAACAGAGCAGATAATGGTAATACAGTAGATGTAATTTATCTGGATATTCAAAAGGTCTTCGATAAAGTGCCCCATAATAGATTAATGAATAAGATCAGAGAATGTGGAGTCAGGGAACAAGTGGCAGAATGAATTGCTAACTGGCTTCAAGACAAAGGAGAGAGTAGGAATAAATGGTTGTGGCAGAAAGTGGGAATTGGTGTTCCACAAGCAACAGTGCTGGGACCACCGTGGTTCACAATTTACATTAATGATTTGGACTTTGGAAACAAAAACACAATTTCTAAATTTGAAGATGACATCAATTTTTTGGGGGTGGGGGATAGTCAATACTGAGGGTGTCTGGACAAATAATTAGCAAATGAAGTTCAAATTGGCAAATGAGATGCAGAGGGATCTGGGAGTCCTGGTGCACAAATCGCAAGAGGTTCATGTGCAGGTACAGCAAGTAATTAGGAAAGCTAATAGAATGTTGTCATTTATTGCGCGGGGAATTGAATACAGAAACAGGCAGATTATGCTTCAGTTGTACAGAGCACTGATGAGGCCGCACCTGGAGCACTGTGTACATGAATTGGTCTCTTTTATATAAAGAAGGATGTAAATGCATTGGAAGCAGCTCAAAGAAGGTTTACTAGACAAACACCTGGAATGGGCATGTTGTCTTATGAGGTAAGGCTGGAAAGACTTGTATCTGCTGGAGTTTAGAAGAGTAAGAAATGACTTGATTGAAACATGTAAGATCTTGAGGGGTCTTGACAGGGTGGATGTGAGGAGGATGTTTCCTCTTGGGGAGAATCTAGAGCTAGGGGTCACTGTTTAAAAATAAAGGGTCACCTATTCAAGACAGATGAGGAAAACTTTTTCAGAAGGTTGAGAGTCTTTGGAACACCTCACAAGGCAGTGAAAGCAAGTCTCTGAATATTTTTAAGGCAGAGCTAGGTAGATTGTTGATTACCAAGGGGGTGAAAGGCTATTGGGGGTAGGCAGGAATGTGGAGTAGAGGTTAAAATCAGATCAGCCATGATTTTATTGAATGGCGGAGCAGGCTCAAGGGGCCCAGTGGCCTACTCCTGCTAATTCATACGTATTGCCACCTTCTCAAGGACAACCAGGGATGGGTAATTAATGCTGGCCTGCCAGTGATGTGCACATCCTGATTTTGAATAAAACGCAAATGTAAGGCAGTACATTTTGCTTGGAAGGTGCAAGTCTAGGTTGGGTAGAGGAACAAAGGGATCTCTGAATACAAATAAACCAATCACTAAAAGCTGCTCCATAGGTTAGCAAAGCCATTTTAAAAACAAACCAATCACTAGTTTTTATTTCTAGAAGGATAGAATTGAAAAGCAGTGAAGTTATGCTAAACATATGTAGAACCATGGTTAGACCATGCTTAGAGTAGGGTGTGCAGTTCTGGTTGCCACATTATAAAATGGATAGATTTTGATGAGAAAAGATGGGAGGAGGCTTGAATGCAGTATGAACATAGACGAATTGGGTTGGATGGCCTGTGTCTGTACCGTATATACTAGGTAATCCCAAATTAGTGCAAACTTTACTTCTAGCTGATAAACTAACAAGGAATCAAAGAATGTTACAGCAAGAACAGGCTATTAAGTGTGGGATGTTGTTTTGCTCTGCATAAGCCACACAATTTAATTACACTCCTTTTTCACTGTATACAAGTTTGCTAAACGCTCAAATTAATTGTCAGCCATTTCTAAATTGATTAGAAAGGAGAATGTGAACCAAACAAATGTTTTGTTTTGTCTCAATAAATGGCTAAAAAGATTTCTAATGTTTTCCATCAAAGCCACTCTGCTCCAGACCTCATTACAGTCTTGGTTCAAACTTAATTAAAAAAGCTGAATTCCAGAGGTGTGAGTGACTGTCCTTGACATCAAGGCAGTATATGACCGAGTGTGACATCAAGGAACCCTAGTAAAATGGAAGTTCATAACAATCTGGGGAAACTCTCAACTGACTGGAGTCCTGCCTAGTACCAAGGAAGGATGGTTGTTAGTTGGAGGCCAATCAGCTCAGGCCCAGGATATCACTGCAGGAGTTCCTCAGGGTAGTGTCCCAGGCCCAACTATCTTCTTCATCAATGATCTTCCCTCCATCATAAGGTCAAAATGGGGATGTTTGCTGATTGTACAGTGTCCAATACCATTCACATCTCCTTGGATACTGAAGCAGTCTGAACCCATATGCAGCAACACCTGGACAGCATTCAGGCTTGGCCTGATAAATGGCAAGTAATATTGGTGCTACACAAGTGCCAGGTAATGACCATCTACCAGAGTGATTCTAACCACCATCTCTTAACATTCAGGGTGTTGCCTTCACTGAATCCCCCACTATCAACATCCTGTGGGTTACTATTGACCAAAAACTTGAACTGGACCAACCACATAAATACTGCATGAGTAGGTCAGAGACTTGAAATTTTGGGGTGGGTAAATCATCCCCTGACTCCCCAAAATCTGTCCACCATCTACCAGGCACAAGCCAGTAGTGAGATGGAATACTGTCCTGGATGAGTGAAGCTCCAGCAACTTCCAAGAAGTTCAACACCATCAGATGCTTAACACCTGCCAGTTGAAAGCAGATTTCTTGATCACCCTGCCTACCATCTTGAACACCACTCCCTCCTCCACTGGCACACCATGGCTGTTGTGTACCATGTATAAGATGCATTGCAGCAACTCACCAAAGCTCCTTTGACAGCACCTTCCAAACCTGTGACTCCTACCACTTTGAAGAACAAGGGCAGCACATCCCTGAGAGCACCACTGCCTGCAAGTTCCCTCCGAGTCTCTCACCATCCTGACTAGGAACTATACTGTGTTCCTTCACTGTCATTCGATCAAAATCCTGGAACTCCCTCCTAAACGGCATCATTGATATACCTATATCTACATCCCATGGACTGCAGTGGTTCAAGAAGGCAACTCACCACCACCACCTTGAGGGCAATTGGGGATAGGCAATAAATGCTGGCATTGCTAGTGATATGCTCATTCCATAAATTTAAAAATGCCTATTTTGTATTAGATATGGTTAAGCTTGTCTGTTAAATTGCCTATTTTGAGAAGTTTAATTCACTACTTAACACAAAGGTTTCAGCCCCTCAAATTCTGGGCTCAATCTTCAACCCAATTCCATCATGCTGGTAGCTTAAGGGCCATGGTGTATTGAGCATCTGTTTTGGGAACAATTTCCCTTTTGGTGAGTCTCGGTGAGATTTTTCTCACTACAATAGTAAGGCATTTTGTCTGAGAATTTCTGACTCTTGTATTCTAGTTACATTTTTCTTCAGATAGTTGGATGATATCTCAATGTTACAGCAATGTGATTTGTGTCCTATACTTTGGATAAACAGGGGTAGGTTTGTCATCATTAATGTCAAATTCATGAAGTAGAAAGGAATAAGCTGCAATGAATAGAAGGATTAGATGAAGCGGGATAAGAGGCGGCTTGTATGGAATGTAAACGTAAGTGTAGAGGAGTTGGGGCAAATGGCCTGTTTGTGTTGTACAATCAGCATGAAGCAACACCTGTATAATAAAACAGCATGTACTCCCAACTTGTCAGCACTGGTAATATTTGGGATATCTGCTGTTGTAGAAATGGTCAATTGAGTTTGTGTGCAAAAAGTAACCCCAACAATGTGCTTATTTATAAATTTCCTACATTCATATTCTTCAAATCTGTGCAATGCAAATTGGCGTATAGTCATATTCTTCCAGTTTAGTATGAGATGCTTTATTAAGTAAACTTGCCAGTTCAGGAAAGCAAATCGAAACCCTTTAATTCAGTGAATAGGAGGCACATGAAAACCAAATATGATTGCAAACACTTTAGGTTAATGCCACGTCTCTGCTTATATTAATTCACTTCTCACGCAGGATTTAATAATTCTTTTATGCCTCCCCTACTTCTCTATGTCAGCACAAGATCAATCAAACTGAAATGATGTTAGAAACAGTTGTAACAACTATTTGTTTTTTATTCATGCAAGGTTGTACAGTCTTAAATGGAACTTAAAGGCTTTGGGAATCAAGTGCAATGTTTGAATTTAAACCTGAGGGCTTCTATTTGAGTGGCATTAATGGTATCAAAATTCAATACTGTAGCAAGAATAGGCATATCCCAAGTACAATACATAGCTAAATATTCTACCTATTGGATTCTACAAGTGTTTTGTTCTTCCTTGGTAAGTTCAACTGTCTCTGCCACATCTCCAACCACTCAGCGTGGGAAAGGACAGGTGGATGACACCACGCCGACGCAGTAACTCCCCATACATTCCCAAGCTGGGACAGGTGGGGTCAAGGGTTGCTGAACCACTATGTCAGGCGCGCGAAGCAGATGACTACTCGTCCTCCACCACGCTGATGCAGCAACTCCCCAAACAAGTGCTTTTTTCACTCATTTAAAATTCTTGCATGATCCACTTAAAAAAAAACTCCAGTTTTCAGATTCCACTGATTTTGAATAGCCGGGTTTGAGGTCCTATCCGTGTAATTTATTTAACTGCAGTGCAATTGTTTTTCAACCGATTGGACTTATATATCAGCTGATTGTAATTTCATATGCAAATTAGCAGAGACATTCAAAATACTTACAAATGTTTGTGTGCTTATCTTCCCCTTAGCTTGGCAAGTGTAAAAACAAGAATTTAACATAACTTGCAATGCAATTCACAAAAGCATGATTAAAATTACCTATAAAATTGTCTTGTGAGTAACTTTGTTAATATTTTCCATAAAGGCTCAAGCCTCTCTCAAAAGCTTGGCCTTGAAGTTGATATTTGAACCCGCAACTCTATTGGCTTTAGGAAGTTGGCACAGCCTGAGCGTGGCAGAATTTCCCAATATGAATTAGTAGGATTTAGTCAGAAAGTGACTAGTTAATTCACATCCGAAAAGGTGCATCTCCTCATGGAGTGTAGGGCTTTGAGTTTCTTTACAAGTTATTTGAAAAGCAGCTGCAAAATACATTTTCAGGTGAAGTTACAGAGATACGGCACATGTCAAAGACAGAAATTTTCTCCTCTACATCAGTCAGAGATAACTAAGCCCTTTCTTGACTCTTTCTTTTTTTTTTAAAAGTACAAGCTGCACCTGGGATCATTTTAGGATTTTAAGATCTGGATAATGGAAATGTGTCACACTGGTGCAGTGAGAGATGCTCTTTGATGATTGGGATGGGTAGAAGGAGCTTGACACTACATGCTCTACCTGACCTGGAAGCACTTGGTGTTGACACTTGTGATGAAGTAGAAATGGTCCCATTACCCCAGAGTGGGTATCCCTCATGTTATGAGCAGAATGGACTGAATGTGAAATATAAATGTGTGTGGTGACATCAGTGAATGTAACATTTCCACTTAGTGCAGGTTGCTGCTGGCAGGAGAGCATTTTCTGCGATTTCTTCGGCAGGTTTATGCACTGAAATGTGATTTTGATTGACTTACACACAAGCAACTAAAGTACCACTGAACGTTAAATCTAAATTATGTATTATCCTTGCTGCTATTAATAGTGCAAAGAATGAAAGAGTGGACTATTCCATCGCAGCACTTAATGTGCTAATTCAGGCGTCTAGTCATTTCAAGCTCAGTCAAAATTGCCAAGCGTTTGAGCTGCCTAGATGGAAGTTTAAGAGGAAGACCAAGACATGAGACCAGATTACCAGCAGGGTGTCCACACAGGAGACTGTTATGGGCTGGTTTGGTCACTGAGGAAGCTCACTTTGGAGTGTTTTCTCATTT
Organism: Cetorhinus maximus; assembly: GCF_964194155.1. Lineage (NCBI taxonomy): Eukaryota > Metazoa > Chordata > Chondrichthyes > Lamniformes > Cetorhinidae > Cetorhinus > Cetorhinus maximus. The sequence goes on from NC_135897.1 coordinate 12,077,701, forward strand.
TTTGACCATTTTAAGGCAAGATGATTTCCATTCTCACTGCACTTGCTTGCACCTGGGTTCCATATATAATTAACTCAGCAGTGACTTTGGCAACCCTGTGAAAGTATTGTGCTGTGATTTACAGGATATTTTCAGCTGTTAAACTTTGCTTTGATCTGTAATCAGGGGTTTGATTGTAATTTGTTCTAAACTCTGGAACTTGGACATGGCTTTTAAGCTTTTAGAATGGAAAGGGTGGGTGTGATCGTTGGTGCAGTATGTACCACTGACAATACACAGCAGACGACTCATGTGTAACTCAGGTAGTTGTTAGCCAGGACTGTGGCTTCTCATCTTTGCTGGCCTCACTCACTAAGATCATGGATATGTTCGCAATTTGATTTTGAAAACTTTACTAGTTCCTGAGTTGTATGGTGCATACTGGAAATTGTAGTTCCTGTCACTCGGGAATCACAACAGTGAGTTATAGCTGATGAAGTGAATTACCAAGGCTTCAGATATAGGCCATTGAGCAAGGAATCTGGTGTGAACCAGACAGCATGGGAGCTGCGGCAGAGGCTTTACCCGAATGTCTCCACTATTAGTGAGGTGCATCTTGTTTAGACACCGCTTTCTCTCTACTGTTAAGATAGCAACAAATATTTTCAAGATGTTAAAGCGGGCAGGGGGATGAGTTTCTCAATCTTTTGCTGTAATATTGATATATTTTTCTTAGTGGAATTGTTTACTTTCATTAATCACTGATTAGAAAACAACAGGAAAGCAAATTTGGCAGGCATTACAGTCACAACCTTTACTGCTAATGGAAAATTCAATTTAGCTTTTGTCTACTAATGAAGCTATTAATGGTGAATAGTAATTACTGTGTTAGGTATACCACCTATAACTGCTGTCCCAATAAAGAAAATAATAATATGGGAAGCCTTTAATTTGAACAAAGTGTCAGAGGGAAGTAAACAATGCAGGTACTGAAGCAGCCAATTTAAATTCATTTGAAGAAAAGAAAGAAACAGGATTTCCATAGTGCATTTCACGATATCAAAATGGCCCAAAATGTTTTCAACCAAGGAAGTACCTTTACAACAGTGACTACACTTCAAATGTAGAAAACGCAACAGCCATTTTGCAGTTTGCATGGCAAGCTCCCACAAACAGCAATTGATATTCTGTTTTCAGTGATATTTGAAGGAAAAATATTGTCCAGGCTCCTCTTCTCTGCTCTTTGAGCAGTGCCACGGGATCTTTTATGTCCACCTGAGACATTTTATGCTGCTTAAATGAACTAGGAATGAGCAGGTTCATTTTAGATTATTCAATAGAAGGATTATATCCAGTACATTAGTCTGTCTTTTCTGTTTACACAGCTGGCTAAAGAGCCAGTTTCTTCCATTTTCCCCTCATTACTGAAACTTTTCATCATTTGCAGCATTTCAGTCATTCTTTTCTGCTTTTTTTCCATAGCCTTGAAGTCTTTTCTATACCAGGATGCCCAAAACTTGGCACAGTATTCCAACTGCAGTCTAACAAATGATTTGTAAAGGTTTAGCATTACCTCTTTGCTTTGGAACTCTGTGCTTCTAGTTCAGAAGCACACCCTGTCCGCATTGAGTAGCCCAGGTTGGGTGCATTTAACATGTTTCTAAAGTTTCAGCCGAGTAGGATGAAGGCAGTGTAAATTTTTTTGTGCATTATGGTTTTGTTAATGATGGTAGCACACTGAAGTGATTAAGGATGTATAAGGAATATATTGCACAACATTAAAGTGTTTATTTGCATATCTTTATTGTTGGTCCTGATAAAACTCTACTTGCAAAGTGCTGTGACCTCAGATTTAGAAGAGGCTTTATAGCAGAAAAGGATTATAAGAATGGGCCAGAATTAAGGACTTAGTTATGTAGGTAGATTGGAGAAGCACTCCTTAGAGATGTTTGAGAGGAATTTTGACAGGTGTTCAAGATTGAGTCTGAACAGAGTAGATAGGGAGAACCCTCCCTTTGGCAGGAGGGTTGAGGACCAAAGATCACAGATTTGAAGTGATTGGCAAAAGAGCCAAACGCAACATGAGGAAAAGTTTCTTTATACAGTAAGTGGTTGGGGTCTGGAATGCACTGCCTGGGAGTTTGGTGGAGGCAGATTCCGTCTTGGCTTTCAAAAGGGAATTGGATAAGCACCCGAAGGGAGAAAAATGCAGAACTAAGAGGAAAGAGCTGGGGAATGGGGCTAACTAAATTGCTCATGCAGAGAGCTGGCAATGTCTCAACAGGTCAAATAGCCTCCTGTGCTGTAAGCATTCTATGATTCTATTCTCCCACTGTACTTCTTTCTGTTTCTAGTTTCCACACCAAACATTCTTCTGACCTCCAATGCTCTTGTGTGGTATTGTTGATGATCCAATTATTCAGAGATCCAAGATTTATAGATTGGCCAACCTGTCAGTTTTTTAAAAAGTTGCCTTAGTGGAAATGTCATTGAGGTATTGGGAGAGTGTCGTCTCTGTTTGGGGCTATGATAAAAATCCATTAATCCTGCATTGCAGCAATGACTGCACTTCCAAGTAATTCATTATTTATGAAGTGCTTCTGGGATATCCCAAGGATATGATAAGTTGTAATTGAAATTTAGCTTTGTCAGGCTTTCTCATTTATTTTCTCTCCCCTCACCTGAGCAATGATTGGTGGTAGAAACTGTAGAGGGAGGGGCAGAACACAGGAGGTTTATGAACTTCAATATTGTTTTCAGTTTGAGAAAACTATGTCCAGTATTTTATACAAGACTTTATTCTGCGATGTAGAATGTCAAGGAAATCAGATCTTGATGTATTAAAAATCAGTATTGAGTTGAGATAGTGACAGTACTGCTTTGTAAATCATTGGTGTGCCTCCACTTGAAGTACTGTGAGCAGTCCTCGTCGTTATAGTACTGAAAAGACATTAACTATAGAAGGGATACAGAAGAGCAGAATGATAGAAGAAATGGAGGGATTGGGTTATGAATGCTTATGTAAATTGGCCATGTTCTCACCAGGAAAGGGAAGATTGAGGGGTGGCATGAGCGTTCTTTAGGTTCGAAAGGGACTAGTTAATTGAGACGGGATGTCAAACTTATTTGCACAGTGGCCTGATTTGACATCCCATTACTTGGCATGGGCCGCATTCAGCACAAGTTATTTAGACACACTTTGGGTAGAAGCAGGTATACTTCTATATGTAAAATGGGTGGAATGTACACACATTTGTGGGGACAAGGCCTTGGTCTTAATCTGTGCCACTGGCATGGCTGCCACCGTATTGCTCGTCACTGTTTTTAGGCGGGACTTGTGGTTGCCTGTTTTCAGATCCTCTGCAAAATGTGTGAAAACCAGATAGAGTATGTACTATGCTAGGTCTAACTAGTTTTCCCAGTTCTACCACAGTTCTTGAGATGGAATGGAAAGGTAAGGGAGCAGTGTTGCATTGCGAAATTTAAAAGGCTATGAGAAGCAATGTTTCGGAGATTTGTGTCTCTTCATAAGACACACAGCAACCTTAAGCACAGCACATGGGCCTGATGAAACTGTATCACAGGCTGTATGTTTGACATTCCTGATGTAGACCATGAACGGTGGTTTCACTTTTCTCAAAACACGAGAACCAGAGGACGCAGCCAGCACTTGAAGGTGCTAAATTAGAAATTAACCAGCGGAAAGATTATTCCAGTGGGCCAATGGTCAATCTATGGAACACGGTCCCTCAGCAGATGGTGAAAGCAGATAGTTCTGATTAATTCAAATGCAAATTAGTAACACTTCTTTCAGAATTTTGGGATACAGTATATTAGTAAATTGAAACATGACATGGTAAGCATAACCTACTTGGGAGAAACGGTGATTTTGGATCTGTGATTCCCAAAGTGCTCCATCCCAGGGGGTTTTACTTGTCTCATATCCAGGACTGTTGTAGATTAGAGTGCTGTGATTTCTCAATAACTGTTTGTTACAAATTAGATAGACCTATTTCTATTCCATTTTCCTATGTTTCTATGAATGAACACGAGTATTCAGCTGCATTTCAGCGACATCTTTTGAGTAAGAATCCTGCACCACTCTACTACTTTGAGATGTAATGAGGGAAAAATAGCCTGTGAAACTCATTTCTTTCCGTGGAATTTCCATTGATAGAATCTTGTTAGAATCACAGGAGTTCTCTGGCAGTAGAAAATTTGTTAGAAGTGTAGGATTTTGAACGCTGCGAGGGTTCCTCAAAACTGAAGGAAATGCCAGGATCAGCAAAATCATCAGATTTCTGAATTTGTTTTAATAGCATCTTGCTTCAGCTGTGTACTAATTTTAATTTTAAACAGTTTTCTGCAATGATTGCTACTTTTTTGCTTAGATTGGTAATGATGCTGCATTTCAAAGTTGAGCATGGGGTCACTAAAACTTACTATTTTCATGGGTCCTGCATCCAGAAAAGTGCTATAGAGGAGAAACCTTACTCTTGTACATTTACAAAGCTACTCGAGCATTTGAACGCCATGCCTACTCAAACTGACTAAACTCACTCCTTCCCTTTACTCCACTGCCTTAGAAGAACTACCATGAGGTTGCTGCTTTCCTACTTTGGAACAAACATCATCATCATGATACCTGCTGAAGTAGCTTGTATGCTTTTCATTGAAATTTTGTGCCAGCAGGCTGATATTTATCTTGATGCTGTTTGCAATCAAAAAAATGCGATATTTGATCAGCTTAAAATCGCACTGGAAAAACTTCCTGGTAAGGTATCCTGTCTATCAAACCTTTCAACAAAAATATGAGCAATGGGGCAGAAAAATAACTCAGTTGAGAGACTGATTACTGACCTGTATTAATAATCAACATTGAATCTAGCGCACACTTCCTGTTGCATTTACTCACATTAATACAGTAAATTTATCCCACCTCCAGTCAATGTTTCTGCAACTGTTTGACAAATCAACTAATCTGGCAAGAATTAGAACTGTGATTCAAATTTATGGTGTCTCAAAGCAGACATTAAGCCTTTGAAATAAATCAAAAATTTCCAAGAAAATTGTTCCTCTGTCATGTTTTCATTTCAGCCCAGCGATGAAGGAATCTAAATAAGGCTTGCAACATAATCAATTGTCCATAATTAATGCCCATAATTAATTGTCAAACTACTGGCAAGGCTAATGCCATTCAATGTCGTTTATGCTCAAATACTATTTTGGGGGCGGACAGTTGCTATCTGAGATGCGCTGCTCCATTATCAGTCTTGTAAAAACGCCATCTTGCTGTCTGCCTCATCATTGAAATGGATTGAACAGCATGACATTGGTGTACTTGCATGATAGATATGAACTGAAGTCACCACAAAGTTACATTTTGTCTATTCCAGTCCAAGCACCATTTTAGTCATAAGTTGTAAGTACCAGTGAGCCACTCTTGATACTGAAAATTAACTATTACAATGTGGATTCCTTCATGTTTTTAATTGTTGGAGATAAAAAAGAATTATATAAGAACATAGGAGCTGGAATAGTCCATTTGGCCCTTTTTGAGCCTGCTCCTCCATCCAATTCGACCATGGCTGATCTACCTCAACTCTGCCCTCCCACGCTATCCCCATACCCCTTAACTCTCTTAGCCAAAAATCCATTGACCTCTGACTTAAATATCCTCAATGACTGCATCCACAGCTCTCTGGGCAGAGAATTCCAAAGATTTACAACCTTTGAGTGAAGAAATTTCTCCTCATGTCAGTCCAACAGGTCGACCACTTATTCTGAGACTGTGTCCCATGATCTCAATTCTCCAGCCAAGTGAAACAATCTCTCAGCATCTATCCATATCCAGCCCTTTAAGTTTATATACTTCAATGAGGTCACCGCTCATTCTTCTAAACTCCAGGAAAGAATGGCCTAGTCTACTCAATCTCTCCTCATAAGACAATCCCGCCATCCCAGGAACCAGTCCAGCTTATCTTCATTGCACTCTCTCTCGGGCAAATATGTCCTTCCTTGGGTAGTGGGACTAAAACTGCACACCATTGTCCTCACCAATGTCCTCTATAGTTATAGTAAAACTTTGCTCTGATACATGAGTCCCTTTGTGGCAAAAGTTAATATGCCATTTGCCTTCTGAATTTTTTGTAATTCATATACAGGGACACACCTCTTTCCCTCTGAATGCAAACATTTCCAGTGTCTCACCATTCAAAAAAAGCTTGTTTTTCTTTAATAACTTTACACTTCACCACATGGTGTTCAATCTGCTGTGTTCTTGCCCACTCACCCAACCAGCCTATATCCTTCTGCAGTCTCTTTCTGTCATCCTCACTGCTTATTTTCCCACCTCGCTTTGTATTGCCAGCAAACGTGGGCATTTTACACTGTCCCCTGATCTACATCAATAATGTAGATTGTAAATAGCTGAGGTGCGAGTACTTCCCTTGCCGTCCCTTTTCTTTTAGTTCCTCCCTCTTTTTCTCTTTTCTGTACCTGATTTGATACTTAATTCACCCACTTTTTCCCTCCATTTTAATTTTCTCTCTACTCTTACTAGACCTCTCTCTCCTGTTGTCATACCTCCTTTTGTTTCTCCCCTCTTGGGTACTCTGTCCTCCCAAATCCCTGCTGTAATCCTTTAGTACTCCTCGGCCTTTGTACTTTCCAACCACCATTCCAGACTTGTATCCCTCTTAGATAAGTCTCCCTCTATGCCTTCCCTCTGTGGCTGTCTGAGCATTTTCCAAAAGGCCATGCGAAGCACTTGTTGCTACCTACTTTCTTTTATTCTTTGAGTTGCTTTCTTGAACTGCTGCAGTCCCTGTGATTAAGGTATACGCACAGTGCTGTTAGAGAGGGAGTTTCAGGATTTTGACCATGACAGTGAAGGAACAGTGATATTTTTCCAGGTCAGGATGGTGAGTGGCTTGGAGGGGAACTCGTAGGTGGTGGTGTCCCCATGTATCTGCTGCCCTTGTCCTTCTAGGTGGTAAAGGCTGCGGGTTTGGAAGGTGCTGTCGAAAGAGCCTTCGTGAGTTGCTGCAGTGCATCTTGTAGGTGCTAAGCACTGCTGCTACTGTGCTTCAGTAGTGGAGGGAGTGGATGTTTAAGGTGGTGGGTGAGTGCCAATTAAGTGGGCTGCTTTATCCTGGATGGTGTCAAGCTTCTTGTGTAGTTAGAGCTGCACTCAGCCTAGCAAGTGAAGATCAACAGCTGCAATTACCCTGTTATACTCTCGCTGACCTACTACCTATCCAGCAAGCCTGCTGGGGGTTCACTTTGACTTTTTGCTCCCCATCCAGCTCACCCCTCCCAGTGCCGACCCTATGGACTCTTCAGGGATCAGCTCTCACCACCTCTCTCCACATTAGAGGGAGGCGATGGCATAATGGTATCGTCGCTGGACTAGTAATCCAAAGACCCAGGTTCAAATCCTGCCACGGCAGATGATTGAATTTGAATTCAATAAATGTCTGGAATTAAAAGTCTAATGATGACCATGAAACTTTGTCGTTTGTTGTAAAAACTTATCTAACCAATCACTGGCTAACATGTGACAGCAATGTGGTTGACTCTTAAATGCCCTCTGTTGTAACAAACCGCTACAAAGTCACAAAAAAGGAATGAAACCGGACAGACCACCCGGCATCGACTTAGGCACTGGAAATGACAACGCAAAGCCTCCCTTACTAACAAAATTGGGAGAGCTGTCTCTCACACTAGTCAAGCAACAGCCACAGCCACCCTCATGGAATCATACCTTACAGATAATGTCTCAGACTCCACCATCACCATCCCAGCAGAGGTGGTGACACAGTGGGGAGGGAGTTGCCCTGGGAGTCCTCAACATTGACTCTGGCCCCCATGAAGCCTCATGGCATCAGGTCAAACATGGGCAAGGAAATCCCTGCTGATTACCATGTACCTCCCTCAGCTGATGAATCATTACTCCTCCATGTTGAACATCACTTGAAGGGAGCACTGAGGGTGGCAAGGGTGCAGAACATACTCTGGGTGGGGGATTTCAATGCCCATCACCAAGAGTGGCTCGGTTAGCACCACCACTGACCGAGCTGGACTAGTCCTAAATGACATAGCTGCTAGACTGGGTCTCTGGCAGGTGGTGAGGGAACCAACAAGAAGGAAAAACATACTTGACCTCATCCTCACCAACCTGCCTGCTGCAGATGCATCTGTCCATGATGGTATCGGTAGGAGTGACCACCGCCTTCACATTGAGGATACCCTCCATCGTGTTGTGTAGCACTGCCACTGTGCTAAATGGGATAGATTTCGAACAGATTTAGCAACTCAAGACTGGGCATCCTTGAGGCGCTGTGGGCCATTGTTAGCAGCAGAATTGTACTCGAAATCAATCTGTAACGTCATGGCCCAGCATATACCCCACTCTACCATTACCATCAAGCCAGTGGATCAACCCTGGTTCAATGAAGAGTGCAGGAGGGCGTGCCAGGAGCAGCACCGGGAATACCTAAAAATGAGGTGTCAACCTGGTGAAGCTATAATACAGGACTACTTGCATGCCAGACAGCATAAGCAGCAAGTGATAAGCTAAGCGATCCCACAATCAATGGATCAGATCTAAGCTCTGAAGTCCTGCCACACCCAGTCATGAATGGTGGTAGGCAATTAAACAACTCACTGGAGGAGGAGGAGCCACAAATATTCCCATCTTCAATGATGGGGGAGCCCAGCACAGCAGTGCAAAAGATAAGGCCGAAGCATTTGCAACAATCTTCAGCCAGAACTGCCGAGTCGATGACCCATCTCTACCTCCTCTGGAGGTCCCCAGCATCACAGATGCCAGTCTTCAGCCAATTCTATTTGCTGCATGTAATATCAAGGAATGGCTAAAGGCACTGGATACTGCAATGGCTGAGCCCTGACAATGTTCTGGCAATAGTACTTAAGACTGGTGCTCCAGAACTTGCTGTGCCCCGAACCAAGTTGTTCCAGTACAGCTACAACACTGGTATCTACCCGGCAATGTGGAAAATTGCCCAGGGATGTCCTGTACACACAAAGGACAAATCCAACCTGGTCAATTACCGCCCCATCAGTCTACCCTCGATCATCAGTAAAGTAATGGAAGGGGTCATCAACAGTGCTATCAAGCGGCACTTGCTTAGCAACAAGCTGCTCACTGCCCAGTTTGGGTTCCCCCAGGGCCACTGAGCTCCTGACCTTATTACAGCCTTGTTTCAAACATGGACAAAAGAGCTGAACTCCCGAGGTGAGGTGAGAGTGACTGCCCTTGACATCAAGGCAGCATTTGACCGAGTGTGGCATCAAGGAGCCCTGGCAAAGCTGGAGTTAGTGGGAATTAGGGAAAATTCTCCGCTGGTCATACTAGCACAATGGAATATGGTTGTGGTTGTTGAGGTTAGTCATCGCAGCTCCAGGACATCACTGCAGGAGTTTCTCAGGGTAGTATCCTCGGCCCAACCATCTTCAGCTGCTTCATCAATGACCTTCCTTCCATTATAAGATCAGAAGTGAGGATGTTTGCTGCTGATTGCACAATGTTCAGCACCATTCACGATGACTCAGATACTGAAGCAGTCCATGTCCAAATACAACAAGACCTGGACAATACCCAGGCTTGGGCTGACAAGTGGCAAGTAACATTCGCATCACACAAGCGTCAGGCAATGACCATCTCCAACAAGAGAGAATCCAATCATCACCCCTTTATATTCAATGGCATTACCATCACTGAATCCCCCACTAGCAACATCCTGGGGGTTACCATTGACCAGATACTGAACTGGACTAGCCATATAAATACTGTGGCTACTAGAGCAGGTCAGGCTAGGAATCCTGCAATGAGTAACTCACCACCTTACTTCTCAAAGTCTGTCCACCACCTACAAGGCACAAGGCAGGAGTGTGATGGAATACTCCCCACTTGCCTGGATGAGTGTAGCTCCCACAGCACTGAAGAAGCTGGACACTGTCCAGGACAAAGCAGCCCGCTTGATTGGCACCACATCCACAAACATTCACTCCCTCCATCACTGACACACTGTGGCAGCAGTGTTTACCATCTACAAGATACACTGCAGGCATTCATCAAGGCTGCTTCCAAACACACGACCACTGCCACCTGGAAGGACAAGGGCAACAGAGAGATGGGAACACCACCGCCTGGAGGTTCCCCTCCAAGTCACTCGCCACCCTGACTTGGAAATATATTGCCGTTCCTTCACTGTCGCTGGGTCCAAATCTTGGAACTCCCTTCCACAGCACTGTGGGTGTACCTACACCACACGGACTGGAGCGGTTCAAGAAGGCAGCTCACCACCACCTTCTCAAGGGCACCTAGGGATGGGCAATAAATGCTGGCCCTGCCAGCGAAGCCCACATCCCATAAATGAATAAAAAATAAACTCCCTCCAGAATACCCAATCACTTGTGAACAAGGTCCTTGCACCTCTGCGGTTATTGTTAATTGTATCGACATCATGGCCTTGATGGAAACTTGGCTGAAGGGTGATGACAGCTTTCCCCTAAATCAAACCTGCTAACCTGGATAAACCTTGCACTGTTTGCCACACCCAGACTATCATGGTGGCGTTGTGGCTCTCATATCTTTGCCAGAATAGTATGGGGAGAGGCCACTTTCTCCTCTTTTGAGCATCTCCCCTTATTCCATTTCTTGCTTATTTAAATGCTTATACTCTACCAGCTAACTATTATGATTTAAAATTTCGCGTCAAGATACCTTCGATGCTTTCCCCTCTCGGCCTGTGCGGTGAAGTCAACATCCCCCTCAATTCATAATGCTCTCTGATACCAGGCTCCTGAAGCAATTGCTCTACTGGGAACTCAGTCGCAGCAGGAAACTGCCAGGAGGATAGCAGAAATGCTTCGGGATGTCCTCAAAGATTCCTTGAAGAGGTCAAACGTACCCATTGATTCATTGTGACCGACCAAAATTGTAAGGCTAATTTGGGAAGGCACCAAACACATTGAAAGACTTCACTGGGAACATGCAGAGGTGAAGTCAAGGCGTTGGAGGGAGTGCACAAACCTCCAAACAACCTATCTACCCAACTCTTCAAGCATCACCTACCCCACGTGGCAGAATCTGCAGATCGCACATTGGATTCATCAGCCATTTTAGAACCCATCAAACCACAGTCAATCTCATCTGTTCATCCCTCACCACCTCAGTTCTGAACGTTTTGACCATCAGGTTTATGTCCTCAGCACCCCTCTATATTCTCTTCCCAGTCACTCCAATCTCTTGCAATTGCCCAACTCCAGCTGCTTCCATTTTTACCTATCCCCTTTGATTATCCCCTATCCACTACCCCTTCACTCCTCATTCCCTCCTCTATAGCTTTGTATTAGTACCTCACCTCTGTCATCTACTTACCCTCATCTCCCCTTTTGCGTAAATGTTGTTCTCCCCTCCTTTCTGCTATCCCCATGTGCTCCCATTCATTCTGCTTTCTCTCATTTTGCCCATCCCCTAACCTCTCCATCTTGCACACCCCATTTGCCCCCTCCTCCACCCCCATCCCCATTCTCTTTCCCATGTTTCAAACCTTGTTTGAGGGAGGTTGGAGCCAAAGTCTAGAGAAAAGTAGTGGGTGAAGGAGGTGCAATACAAGCCATTATAAAGTTTAGTGCAGATATAAATGAAGTATCAGGAGGCCTGCAACCTTTAATATACCGGATGTGCATAATTGAAGTATTGACATGTAGGTCATCTAACTTGAAATGTTGGCATGTAAAGGTGTGACTGAAAAACATCATGAAACAAGCAGTTTATCACATATATAAATGAAGTATATAGTGTTATTGGCTGGCAATATTGCCTAGTATAAATTAACGCATTCACAAACGAAGGCGTGACACCTGTGGGGAAATAGAGGATTGAAAATTCTGGGAGTGTGTTCATCTTCAGAATCCTTCAGTAGATTATGCTGTAACTCGTTTTTTTTTATTTCTCCCCAGCTACTCTAACATACGACACCTTGAGGTTTGGCGATTTTGAAGACTTTCCAGAAACAACAGAACCAGTTTGGATTTTAGGAACAAAATACAGTGCACTCTCAGGTACTGGGGCACAGTACTCACAGGTAGTTTGGGAGAGAGGTGGTAGGAGATAGACTGTTTCTGGTATTAGATTGGGGCAGAGGGTTGGGGGCTGGCTGTCACTGGGCTGACTCTGTAAATAGAGGGCTTGCTGTTGAGAGGTTGGGGAAGAAGCTGGGCAAGTTACCATATCTTTACAACACTCTGATAGGGTAAAATCACAACATACAAAGGGGATTTTACTCAATTTCTCTCTGGAAACCATCTTTTAAAGGAGACTGTAACTATTAGTACTTACCCTAAACTGTGCTGTGTTTAACTGTGTTTAACTTTTTAAAAAATATAATTTGAATCAGAAGAGGCCATTTGGTTCAATCAATTATCATTCAACTAGATTAACTAGCTCAGACCAGCAACCAGCTGCATTTTAAAAGCATTTATGTTTTTTAATCTGATCTGGTCGATTTATTGAAATGTTTTCACCCTTTTGAGTAAAATATCTCTTTCTGCTGGCTCTACTCTTAAAATGTACTTTTCACTAATTTAAATTTATAACCCCTCTGGGCTTCAGATCATCTTCACTTGGACAGCACCACTGCTCTCACTGCACCAAATTCCCTCACTTACCAAAATCCCAGAGTTAAGCACTTAGCCTGGAGCTGCACCTTTGTGGATAAAGCCAAATTGGAGCTATTCACTGTTCTAACTGCATCCTAAAATTAGTTTTGCCCTTTCAAATTGCTTGTCCATAGTCTCAACACTGAAAATGATGAGTCTACTGTTCGTAGCAGATTTATTTTGTATATCTTGCAAGTAACTATTTCATTGTTTACCTGTGCTGCTCATTTCTAATCCCAATATCTTTTTACTTTGCAGTTGTCAATATTGAACTTAATTTGCTGTTTACCTGCCCAATTGCACAATCAATATAAATCTGCAACTCATTCACAACATTCACTGCTTCTAGTATTATCAGCAAACTTAACAAGCTTGTGTTCAGTTTTCATGCCCAGGTCATTCGTGTTGATTTAAAACAGGAGTCCAGATTGATTACACCTTCAGTACCTCACTCAACAGCTCCAGCCCCCAATCTGGCACTGCACCTGCATCCAATGTCTTTTTAAATCCAATGTTCTATTTAGTTCCGTTTTGTCCCTTGGAGTCCCCATGATTTCTATGTAAAAAGTTTTTGTGGAACCTTGTTACATGCTTTCCGAAATAGTCTAAATCATCTATTTTATTTGTAATCACAAAGTGGGTGAGGAAGTTTATTAAGTAAGATCTACCCTTGTAATTCCCTGCTGATGGCTCCTTATTAAATTGTCACGTATTGGTATGTAATTCTTCGGTCTATTCTTCAGAATGGTTTCCATTACTTTACATTGGCTAATTGTGCTTGTAGATACTATATTTGTATATTTCCAATAATGCAGCTACGCCATCTACTAAAGCACTCTAGGATATATGCCATGTGACCCAGGAATTTGTAGGTCTTCGATCTCTGAATCTATGAAATAGCCTCCATGTTGATCCTGCGGGTGTTTATTGTCCTGCAGAAATTTTATGACAGTTTTATTTTCCTAGCTGTACTCTACTTTTTTTATCTTTGATTATCATGTAATTGTTAATCTTTTGGAGTTCTAACTCCTCCATAACCACTCTTGTAAAATGTTGTATTATTGTATCAACATCCTTTACTTTCACCTTCAGTGCCATTTTGCAACCTTAATAGCTATTACAGCTTGTTTAACATTTCCAATACTCTTCCCAATATTCTTCCTCTCCTATTTCCCAATGTGTTTTGTATATTTTTCCTCCTTTGCATTTGAGTTGCTCTATCCAAAATAGTAAAAATGAACAGCCACAACATGTCAAAGCATTTCATTGTATGTGAATTGCTTTTAAAATGTTCTGAGAGATGAGATAAATGCGAGTGTGTTTATTTAGCGTTCGTTTTCACAATTGCTTGTTTTCCTTGCAGATTTTTCCTGAGGAGGTATTACAGTTTTAAAAGTTAATTGACCTATCTGTCAGCAATGTATCTTATTTCACTTCTCTATGTTCATCCCTGAATACTATATACTCAAATCCCCATGTCTTTGCTAACACACGTTGCCGGATGATGTGCAAAAGATTATATTGTCGTATGTCTGCAGAGGTTCCACTTACTTGGGTGCCATCTTGTAGGAACCAAGTCGAGACGTGAGCTCTCAGGGGTACACAACATAGTGTGTTAAGTAGTCTTGCAGTGCTTTTTCCTTTGCACATTTCTCAAAGGGCATTATATTAAGTTGGTCGTACTCATCAATTATTACTACCTTATCTTTCCGTACACTTACTCCCCATCCTCTTCATTTATCTGCTTTGGATATGTAGCAGACCTCAGTTGTTAGCCCTGTTCTCCATCAATATTCTGGCTCAAGTCAAACGGTTTCATTTTTTTCCCCCCTTCCTGAGATGTTTCAACTTCCTGTAAATGTATTTTAAACAGGAGCAACTTATTTTCTAATTAATGATATGAAGATTACGCTGGAGCATGCAAGCTTATTAACATCATTGCTAGTGTGGTACATCTTCAGGCTAGTTCGTAAGACTTGTAATCTTCATTTCTACTGAACCTGAGAGAAAGTTGAGAGGAGATTTAATGAAGATATACAAAATCGTGAGAGATCTGGGCAGTGTAGATAGGGAAAAACTGTTCCCATTGGTGGAAGGATCAAGAACCAGAGGAGGCACAGATTTAAGAAAATTGGCAAAAGAAACAATGGCAACATGAAAAACCTTTTCACGCAGTGAGTGGTTGGGATCTGGAATACACTGCTTGAAGAGTGTAGTGGAGGCAGGTTTAATCAAGGCATTTAAGAGAATTGGATTATTATCTGAAAAGGAAGAATTTTCAGCGTTATGGGGAAAAGGCTGGGGAGTGGCACTAAGCAAATTGCTCCTTTGGAGAACCAGCACAGACACAAGGGCCAAACAGCCACTTTCTGTGCTGGAACTATTATGATTCTTTGAGCCTTTGCTGCAGAAAGATTTTTTCAAACTTACACTAGGCTTCCTCCTCCCCGAGACATTTGGAATAGTGTACAAAGCCCAATCCCAGTGGTTGTTGGCATAGTAGTGTTGCCTCAGGAGCCAAGGAATCATCTCTACCTCCCTCCCTTATCTGTCCTCTCCTGAAGGCATTGACATGCTGAGGTTAGGTTCAGTGAGTAACATTGGCTCATTATTACCTTGCTTTATGGCTACTCCTCCATCTAACCATAAACTGGCAAGATATTTCACTGTAGGACCTTTCTCAACTGAACCCCTGTAGTATTTTTTCAAAAGTACAAGAGAGGATAATCACCTATTCAGTTTTCACAGTAAATCCAATATCTTGGATGTGATAAGGATCAACTGTGATGGATTATGGAAACTCAAACTCCACAGCTTGGAAGGAAGGTGCTCAGAGGGACCTAACTGAAGTTTTCAAAATATCTGATAATTTATAAACTGATGTAAACCAAGATCCCTACTTTATAAATGCATGTTTTGCAAAGTAGATTTAAAACTGGTGTGAGGGAGAATATCTTTACCCTGGGCAATCTATCAAACTGTGTAGTAAGTATTAGGGCTGTTCAAAGTGCAGTTGGGCAAAGAATTGGTCGACTGGAGGAATGAGCTTCATATGCCCAGCTACGTTCCCTAACACACAATCTTATAGCACAGAAGGTGGCCGTTCGATCCATTGTGCCTGTCAGCTCTTTCAAAGAACTATCCAGTTAGTACCACTACCTTATTCTTTCCCATAACCCTGCAAATGTTGTCTTTTCAATTATATACCCCACTCTCTTTTGAAAGTTATAACCTGGGCCAGTGTCAGGAGCCATGTGTAAAGATACCAAGCTCGGTTACTGTAGCTCAAGTGAAACTACTACTGAGGAGAAGCATCCAGTTCTGTGTCTACTTGGGGCCCCAGTAAACATCTATAACCACACCCTAGGCTTTGGCTTACCTGTGGGTAAAGCCACAGGAGGTCTCAGTGACAACAAGTGAAGCAATGGACATTGTTGTGCCTCAGTGTTACTGAATGTATTCAAATCTTCATACGATAGAATCTGCTCTACATTCCCACTAGACAAAATGAGGTTTGTAGCCTGCTGATCATTCCAGCCCATTCCTCATTTACTGCTACTCAGTTACAGCGCATAACAGCACCATTTGGATTGTCCACTGTGCTCAGTGCAAGCTCTTCAACTGATGACTGACACCTAATCCTTGAGTTTCCCTGCAGCCTTTAACATTCTACCTTCTCAGATATCCAATTCCTATTGAAATAATTTGTTATTGGTTTTTATGTTATGTCCATATGTGTACTTGCAGCAAGACTCACCGGAGAGAAGTTTATTTATTTTGACGGTCTTGTAATAGTAATCACAAAATATAAACTTGTACTCTATAATTCTAATCCCAGGTTACACTTGTATCCATTATTGCTTTATATCTCAGCCTTCTAAATTTGAATATGTTTTAATTGCACTGTTTAATCCAGAAAATTTACTTATGCAGATATAAACAGTAGTCAAGGCCCTATCCTCCCCCTCCGATTAATGTAAAAGATCCCATGGCACTATTTCAGAAAAAAGCAGGGGAGTTCTCCCAGTGCTCTGGCCAGCATTTATGCATCAACCAGCATCACTAAAGCAGATGACCTGGACATTTATCTCATTGCTGTTTGCGGGACCTTGCTCATAACAAATTGACGACAAAAGTACTTGATTAGTTGTGAAGTTCTTTGGGCTATTTGCAAGTTATGAAAGGCAGGACAGAAAATGAAAACTTGCATTGTCAATGGATGTCACAAGATTACTTATCTCTTTGAGGAAGTTTGTTTGAACTTCAGTGCACAATTTAAGCATATCATCTAGATTGATATTCAAATGCACTACTGAGGAAGTGAAGTGTCGCATTGCCTGAGGTGCCAAATTTTCTGGTGAGATGTTAAATCAAGGTCTTACCCACATGTTGAAACAAAATCATCCCATGCCACTGATTGAAGAGCAGGGAATTGTCCCCAGTGTCATGGCTGACCATTATCCATCATCCATTACCAAAATATAACATGTCAATTGGCCATTTGTCTCATTGCTGTTTGTGGGACACAACTTGGCTATCATGTTGCCTAAAAAACAGTGATTACACTACAAAAGAAGCAGCTAATTGATTGCAAAGTGCTTTGACACACCGCGAGGGTATGATTACATCTAGATTAATACAAATTCATCTTTTCTTTCTTTAAATCCAGTTTTATAGCCATACTGAAGTACAGAGGACAATGAGTGATATTTTTCTTCTTTATTGTGAGTTTGTTCCTTTTGTCTTCCTCTAGATAAAGATGAGATCTTTGCAGATGTTACCTCACGGCTTTGGTTTACATACAGGAAGAATTTCTCTCCCATTGGTAGGTACTTATTACCTGTCTTTCACAACTGAAATTCATTGGATTTTAAGATAGTCTTGCACTCCCTTCCTGTGGAAATGTTCTGCATGTGAACAGTGCCTAGTTTGGAGATTGAATGTCACTAAAATCAGGAAAAACGGGTAATATTGTGACAATAGCTTAACTTTTAGGTTTTGGAGTACATCCATTGTTAGAGCAATGAATAACGGAGTGAACTACACACTGGAATCTAATAATCAGGTCCAATTAATTTTCCCATTTTTGAAAGGTCACAGACCTGTAAAGTTGACTCTGTTAGGTCTGGCAGCATCTGTGGAGAGAGAGAGTATTTCCAGCATTTTCTGTTTTCTTTCAGCTAAGAGATATTTCACAGTGACATGATAAAACTTTTTTGTATGCTTGATTAATCCTCATCGCTATTTTTATATATCAAGTTCACAGCAGATAACTTGGATGAAGGAATAGGGAACCATATATCTAAGTTTGCTGACAGCACCAAGTTAAGTGACAACAGTAAACAGTGTAGATGGAAGCAGAAAGTTGTAAAGAGACATTGAAAGATGAATGTGGAGGAGCCCAGAAGAAGGGAGCATAATCTTAAAATTCTGTCTGGGTCTTTCAGGGGTGATGCCAAAGTGGTGGAAATCCAGGACCCCCTCCTCCAAAGCTGTTGACAGTACAGGTCATTTGAAAATGTCAAAACTGAGATTGATGGATTTTTGTTAGCAAGAGTATTATTAAGAGTTACAGAACACAAGTGGGAGACTGGAGTTGAGATACTGATCAACCATGATCTAGATGAATGACGAGGGGTAGAATGGCCTACTCCTGTTCCTGTCTTTCATAAACAAGCCATTCGGCCCAACAGGCCTGCATTTATGCACCGCATGAGCCTCCACCCAGCCTACTTCATCTCACCCTATCAGCATATCTTTCTTTTCCTTTTTCCCTCCTGCACTTGTCTAACTTCCCTTTAAATGCATCTATGTTCCCTTTGGTAGCACGTACCACTCTATGGGTAAAGATGTTTTTCTTGAACTCCTCATTAGATTTCTTAGTGATTGTCACATAATTATGGTCCCTACTTTTGGTCTCCCTTACAAATGGAAACATTATCTCTGACTACCCTATTAAACCCCTTCATAATTTTAAAGATCTCTATCAGGCCACCTATCAGACTCCCCTCTTCCAGAGAAAGAAGTCCTATTCTCTGGGCACAATCTTGTGGAGGCAACAGGGGTCTCGGCTGCTGGCTGGAGAGTAGGCGAGACCCCTGTGTTGCCTCTTTTCAGGAAGGCCCGCTGCATCTTCTGCCACTCAGGCACTTGACAGGCTAGCATCGGGCCTTTCTCCAGGATCAAGGACCTGAGAATCAGGTTGGCAGCTCATCTGTAGGCCTCTGGTACCAGTCAGAAATGAGAGCTTGAATTAGAAATAAAAAATTACAAAGGGTAAAGTTAGAAAAAGAGGTAAGGGATGAAGAAAGAGACAAAATTGGAAAGAGAAAAGGCTCAAAAATTGCAAATGTGCATTGGTAGTGAAACATGAGTTGACCTATTTAAACTCCCTCTTACTTTAATTTTGCAAAGAATATTCACGGTACCTAAATTTAGTGAGGACGGAGTGGAATGTACTTTGTGTCATTTGAGAAAATCGTCATAAACCTGAATTGGCCTAAACAATATTTGATTGAATTTTTTTGAGGAGGTGACCAGGTGTGTAGATGAGGGTAGTGCAGTTGATGTAGTTTATATGGATTTCAGCAAAGCCTTTGACAAGGTCCCACATGGGAGACTTATAAAGAAGGCAAAGGCACATGGGATACAGGGTAATTTGATAAGGTGGATTCAAAATTGGCTTAGTTGTAGGAGGCAGAGGGCGATGACAGAAGGATGCTTTAGTGACTGGAAGCCAGTGTCCAGTGGCAGTGAGCACAGGGATCTGTGCTCGGTCCCCTTTTATTTGTTATTCATATAAACGACATAGATGACTATGTGGGGGTAAGATTAGTAAGTTTGCGGATGACACAAAGATTGGCCGGGTGGTTAACAGTGAGGTTGAGTGTCTTGTGCTACAGGAAGATATAGACGGGATGGTCAAATGGGCAGATAAGTGTCAGATGGAATTTAACCCTGAAAAGTGTGAGGTGATACACTTTGGAAGGAGTAATTTGATAAGGAAGTATTCAATGAATGGCATGGCACTAGGAAGCTTTGAGGAACAAAGGGACCTTGCCGTGTGTGTCCATAGATCTCTGAAGGCGGAGGGGCATGTGGGGGTGGTGAAAAAGGCATATGGGACACTTGCCTTTATCAACCGAGGCATAGATTACAAAAGTAGGGAGGTCATGTTGGAGATGTATAGAACCTTGGTGAGGCCACAGCTGGAGTACTGTGTGCAGTTCTGGTTGCCGCATTATAGGAAGGATGTGATTGCACTGGAGGGGTTGCAGAGGAGATTCACCAGGATGTTGCCTGGGATGAAACATTTAAGTTATGAAGAGAGGTTGGATAGACTTGGGTTGTTTTCGTTGGAGTAGAGAAGACTGAGGGACGACCTGATCGAGGTGAACAAGATTATGAGGGGCATGGACAGGGTGGATAGGGAGCAGCTGTTCCCCTTAGTTGAAGGGTCAGTCACAAGGGGGCATAAGCTCAAGGTGAAGGGCAGGAGGTTTAGGGGGAATGTGAGGAAAATCTTTTTTACCCAGAGGGTGGTGACGGTCTGGAATGCACTGCCGGGGAGGCGGGTTGCCTCACATCCTTTAAAGAGTACCTGGATGAGCACTAGGCACGTCATAACATTGAGGGCTATGGGCCAAATGCGGGTAAATGGGATTAGGTAGGTAGGTCAGGTGTTTCTCACGTATCGGTGCAGACTCGATGGGCTGAAGGGCCTCTTCAGCACTGTGATTCTGTGATTATGCTCCTACGGAGCTTTTTCGGAAGGAAATCTTAGGAGGTGTTCTCATCTCTTTCAGAAGAGCACTGGGGTGGCTGAGAGTGAAGACTGCTGTTTTCAATCCCTATGAGTTGGTACCAGAGGCTTACAGGCAGAAATTCAGAAATCTGAAAAGGAAGCAGGATATTGCTAGAAAGAAGGAAATGGTGTTTGATAGGTAGTATAGATCGATGAAGGTTGAATAAGGCTGAGAGCCTTAGGGAGGTGATTCTGGTGGAAGAATTTAAAAATAGCGTCCCTGTGGGAATAAGGCCCCACCTGGAAGAACATAAATGTTCATAGAGTAAAGGAAGCCGCAACAGTTTCAGATGTTTGTGAATTGACTCTCAACCATATTAGTAACAGGCCCCAATTTGGAAACTCCCAAAGAAATTGGTGAGATAAGAAGTTTGAGACTGAAAAAAAATTTGGCTCTGTTGAGAAAGGTGGCAGAGGTAAAGACACAGGCACCCCTCAGGTTAGCAAAAGAGCAAGTCCAGAGGACAAGTTTAGTTCAAGGTGGGGCAACAAGCTATTTTTGTCCTTTGGCTGAAACTTTTTCAATGATTTGGATGGGGATGTTGGTGTTAAAGGCTCCAAGGCTAACAATGGTAAAGTGTATAGCAGATCTTCCCTGGTTGAGGCACAACAGGCAAACCCTGATTTGAGGAGCTTGTGTCAGACAGCATGTTCTGAGGCAGAGGCTGAAAAGGTCCCTGAGCGTTGCATCAAGAATGATCTATTGAGAAGGAAGTGGAGACCTCCACAGAGGCCACCTGTAGTCCATCAAGTTATTGTCCCTAGTTACCAGAGTAAGATTTTGAGAATTGCCCATGAGTTTCTGGCCACAGATCATTTGGGTATTCTTAGAGAATGGCACATTAGTGCATTTTTGTCGGCAGAAGCTGCAGAAAGATGTGGTTAACTTTTGTAAGACATGTCGTGTCAGATGATTGGGAAGCCACAACCCTTGATCAAGCCAGTCCTATTAATACCAATACCTGCATTTGATGAACCATTTAGTATGGTTCTTGTGGAATGTGTTGGACCCTTGCCAAAGACTAAATTGGGTCATGGATTTGTCCACTTGATTTCCAGAGGCAGTACCATTGGATAAAGGTCACAGTGAAAGTTGTGATTGAGGAGTTGGTCCAGTTTTTCGCTAGGCATGAGTTGCCAAAAGAAGTTCAGTCTGACTAATGGAACAAATTTCATGTCAGGTGTGTTTGAGGAGGTCATGTGTAATTTCAAAGCGAAGCAGCTCAAATCATCTGCTTATCACCTGCATTCTCAACATGCTTTGGAGAGACAATCTAGACCCTAAGAGTATGATTTGGGCCTTTTGCGCATCCTCAGGATTGTGATGAAGGGATATTGTTCTTGTCATTCTCAATGGACATGAGTTTAGAGATTTTTGGCACAGGAGGAAACTATTCTCCTAGATTCTGCGTCAAAGTTCCGAGAAAGGCTCTCAAAGTCTTTTGTAGTGGCTAGAAAACATCTCGAGGCTTCTCAGCAGGTGATGAGAGCACAAGTGGAAAAAACACCAAAGGTATAGTTTGAACCAGGGAATAAGGCACTAGTCTTGTTGCCTTTGTCTGACGAACCATTGAAAACTAGGTTTAGTGGACCCCACTGTATCAAAAGAGAACTCCGGTGATGTGAACTACGTGGTTAGTACCCCAGACAGAAGAAAAAGTCAAAGGGTGTGTCATGTGAACGTGCAAAATAAGCAGCTGAAAAATCTTTTTAAAAGAAGTGAGGGTTATATATATTTTAACAGTGCTTGGTTTTGTTTCAGTGGGTGGCTTAGTGTCCCTAGAGTAGGGCAAATCAGATTCTGGAGTGCATATGGATAGCTTTGGGCTACAAGTCGGAAAACACTATACTGATCCTGTATACGGGTCAATGGTGCGATTAATCCTCAGATGATTCTGCATGTTAGAATTGTTTGCAAAGTAGCATGGAGAAGGGATAGGTGTATTATGGTATGTGTATTTCTTGTGCTAAGTGCATTGCATGTTATAAATATTAAATATATATAAATATGCTGAATTGTTTTGTTGTGGACAGGAGGCACAGGACCCACCTCTGATAATGGCTGGGGCTGTATGTTGCGGTGCGGACAAATGATCTTCGCCCAGGCTCTTATCTGCAGACATTTGGGTCGAGGTGAGTTCCGAGAACAGATCCCTAGGGTTTGGGTCTCTGATTAGCTATATTCAGGCCTTGTGGTGGTCTAGGTAAAGGCTAGGTGTTGTGTATGGCGTGAAATAAATGGTTTCATCACTTCCTTGTGTCCCTGCCAAGCCGCTGGGTGAATGGGGATGAAATGGGGTCCTAAAATGCAACATTGTCTTGGTCAGTCTGTAAAAGGTAAACCATGTGATGGATCACTAACTTCCAGATTTCTGCCCCCTATTTCCTGTGATTTTTGACATACCACCATTTTCCTGCTTGTTCAGAAGCTGTTTCCTGAAATTTTGTTTAATTTGTGCTTCCTAATTTCCAATTCATTCCCTCCTCTTTCTTTGCAGACTGGAGATGGGTAAACGGGAAACAGCAAAGGGATGAATATTACAACATATTGAATGCTTTTCTTGACAAGAAAGACAGCTACTACTCCATTCATCAGATAGGTGAGCTATCGGCCACTGCTGTGTTATGCATAGAAGTTGCAAGGTGGAAACAGGCTGTTTGGCCCAACTAGTCACTGTTGCCATTTACTCAGCCTAGTCCCATATCCATTCATCTCTTTTCATTCACCAGTCTAATCTGGAATGTTGTCAGAGTTTCTGCGTTGACTACTAACCCTGGAAGTGGATTCCACAGACTTCACAACTCTGCTTTCTTTTCTAAATCTCTTGCATTTAATCTTGTATCTATGGCCCCTCTAGTTGCGGGATTACTGGAAAAAAAAATTGCTTCTGTGTATCTTGTCTCACCGTTTTGTAATTTTAAACCTTTTTATCACAGCTAATCAGCGTTATTCTAACAAACATAAGCCCAATTTTTCAAACCCTTCCTTGTAGAAGCCCCATTGTTTATAGCGGGCACATGCAAACATGATTAGTCAATATATACGCAACGGTAAATGTATGATATATTGGGATGCACCAGTAACCAATGTTTTGTACTGTATACTCTACAGCATATAGTAATAATGCTGTAAGCTTGTCAGGCAAGGAAGCAGTGCTATTTCTGCCTGAAATACAAGGAGTTCTTGAGTCGCTATTACCAGCAACTATGAAATTGACATTGATGTAAATGATTAATAGTTATTGCTTTTTTGCTGATATACATGTGATTGCCCATTTTAAAGGTGAGTGCGTTCACTGGTGGGGACTGTATTTATATTTCTTCACAACAGACAGTATTACGTTATATTCTCATTGAAGCTTTTTTAAATGATACATTGTGCTTCCTATATTGTAGTTCTAAATACTACATACACTATCAGGGTTTGGGGGTATTGCCCACAACTGCAAGGGGCATCCACCCTTGATGGACCTACTGTGTGTGGGCCTTCACGGCGTTGCTGTTTCACTGATATGAAGGGCACTCCTCACCAATAAGGAGGTAACTGCCGATGCTGAACTTGCCAAACTGGGAAGGGGCACCAACTGCTGCATTCACTGGAAGGGGAGTAGGCTGACTTACGGCTGAGTCCAGAACAAGGGGCATAAATGTAAACTAAATAATTTAGGAGGAATTCCTTTGCACAGTATGTGGTGGGAATGTGGCACTCACTGCCACATCAAGAGGTTACAGCAGATAGCAATGATACAGTTAAGGGGATGAGTGAGAATGGAATAGAAGGATGTGTTAGTTAGTCAGACGAGGCTCTTGTTAAGTATAAACACTGGCATGGTCCAATTCAGCCGAATGACCTGTTTCTGTGCTGTGTAATTCTATGTAAAGTCACCCTTACTGCCCCTATTGCATGTACCATATGCACACTTGATCCCATTCTGGAACTTACCTTCCTCCAATGTGATGTCTGCTCTTGCACTTTATTTATCCGTCTTCATTGTCTTTGCCCGTTCTCCCCACAAGCTGCAAGATAGTGTTGTCTGTAACTGGACCTGCTTGAGAATGGTCACAGGTGAGTATGGTGTTAGAGAGGGCTCTTAATCAGACTTGAAGCAGAACCCTGCCAAACTCAGGAGATGACCAATAAATTTTATGTGAGAGTGTGCTGTTTGTCAAAATGTAACATTAGGCACTGTAATTCACACACATGGGAGAAGTGCTTATTAGACACCATCCTGCAGAAACACTACAGCTTGACAGGCATTGGATGAACGTCCAGAATTCACAGCCAGTTAAGGTTGGCTGGATAGATAGAAAAGGTGTCTATCATTGTGCAGAATCAATTGTGATGTGGTGCAACTGCAGAAAGGGATGCCTGCCAATCCTAGAGTCTAGCGCTGTTAGTAGGTTGAGTTACTGTACTTGTGACAGGAGAGTTTGACCTCTTGGATTTCATTAAAACAGCCTGTGCAATGCGTGGATAAGCCCCAGGTTGGTCATGGAATGGGTTTGCCCTCTATTCCTACTACACATGACTCATTCATGTGGAAGTGAAAACTTATGCCAAGGCTGTTTGTCCACAGGCAACAATCCAGAAGCATGGAAACAGACAACAGCACCTCATCAACAGAAAGGTTCTGAGTTTTTATCAGGTCACTTAATTACTGTACTTATTATTACAACTTTGTTAAATGTCTAGTAGTTTGAATAACTTAATCTCTTACAAATATATATTTTGTAAACAATTTTTTAAACACACTGCTGGTATTAACAAATACTGCCTACCAAACCAGTCCTGTTCTGCATTACTTGAGCATATCACGACTCCATTGTGTAACAGAGTGGGTCAAGCCACACCTGAAGTGCTGAATTGGGTCAGTGATTTCTCCAAATGGATTTACATAACTGATTTCTGTATTACTTGGGGTGAGGTTGGTTATTAATGGGAAGGATGAGTAGATTGGGAGCTTGCTTCTGGAAAAGGATGACGATTGTAATTATGTCTCCTTTGTCTTGGACCAGCTCAAATGGGTGTCGGAGAAGGGAAGTTGATTGGACAGTGGTACGGTCCAAACACTGCAGCGCAAGTATTGAAGTAAGTATGAATCACAACAGCAGTAGCATTAGAATCTGGCCAACCCCCTGAATGAGAACGAAAACAGCTTCCTGAAATTAATCTCTTTACACTGCAAATATTTATCTTTTGCATATAAGTTTTTTGGTGTACCTCTGCACATATGTGTTTTCTGAGCCTCTGGTCACAGCTACCTTTCTGGTCACTGTCTAGCACATAGTTTACAGGAACCAACTAGGTCAAAGCTTCAGTACCTTGATGCTGCCTTGTCCTGTGGGCTTGTGCTCCACTCACAGAGCAAGCACAAGTGCCCACAGGATGTGCGAGTTTGGGCATGACACAAGCATTTCAAACTTCAACTATAGATCTGCTAATACACCCCTCATAAATCTCCCAAAACTGATACATCAGGTCCAAATTGAGAAGGCATTGATTTAATTTCATAGCAATACTACACACCACTCTCAGCCCCAAAGGTGTATAAATAGCGGCTTGACAAGATGCAGTCAGATTGTATGTCTATTTGCAAAATTACAATACCTTATAAAGAATTAAACAGATTTAATTAAATCTTCAATGCGAATTCTCCTGTGTTACTGAAGGTACCTGCCTAACATTTTGTTTGAAACTGTCAAACGATGAAGTTCCCCAGTAGCCCAGTTCAAATCTCTGTGCAGTCAGTCATTGGAACTCGCTCCTTGTTGTTTCCTCCTCCTCCCCCCGCTTCCTCCTGACCTATGCTGTGATGTGCTTTTTTCCTGGCTCCTTCCTGAAACTATCGCTTTGATCTGTGAGTTCCCTCTGCCATTTATTGGTCAGGAATTCTTGATACTGCAATAGTTTTAATGAATCAGGAATTCCCCCTCTCAGGATGTAACAGTCCCTGCTCTGGAATGAAGGGGCAGCTTCAGGTAGGGTATAGTACCGAGATTGTATTAGCAGCTTGTGTTCGTTTAGTTGAAAATTTTGCTGCATCAGTAATGGATGCAATACGAGCTACTGATTTAACTGTGCACCGAAGTGCCCTGGAGACTAAATCTGCTGATCAGTCAAAGTGCATAGATCATCTTTTGAATGAGCAATGTAAAGTGCTGTACATTAATATAATTGTTCTATTTAATTTCATTTTTGCAAGTTAACTTTGTATTTTCAAGTAGAATGACTGTGGTAACTGCATGCAGAACTTAATACCTAGCAGAACTCCTGTGCCATTGCTCATGGTGAGTAGGAGGATATGTTTTATCAAAATTACAATGTTATTCAATTGTGATGGGAAAGTGTAATGGTAGAAACAAGCGATGCATATAGAAAGCTATTGTATTTGGGATTAGTTGCCATAAATAAACAGCCAGGTGCTTGAGAAGAGAAGAGAGATTGGGGAGCAGATTGGATATGAAGCAGGAAGTAGAGTCTGGCAGGAATTCCCACCCTGGTTGGGCTGTACCATCTCCCAGGCTGCACTGCTAAAGAATTAGCACCCTCTGACAGACCACCGCTCTTTCTGGTTCACACTGTTCAGTCCAGCAGTTTCACTGCTACTATTTGAGAAATTTCATGGACATAATACCCACTTTTTAGATGTGTGGTTTTAATGAAGCAGGTAACCTTTTAGGGTATAGATTGGGAGGCGGGTCCGAGAAGTGGCCCAAAGTGTTTAGGGAACAAATATAATCTCCAGTGGGGGAAAACGGGCAAAGCCTGTGCATCGGGCACTTGAAAATTCAAGGTTTGATCAGTGCCAACTATTGTCTAGAGATGTGAACTGCATACACCTGAGACCCTTTCTTTTAGAGCATTTCAGTGTCACGGAATGTAACATTTATTGAAAAATCCCATTAAAGCATGATGGTTAAATACAAACATAACAGACAGGTGGGGACATAATTAAAATGGGAAATTCCAGAGGGAGTTGTTTGCATAGATGTTTTAGCTGGCCATGTGACAGGCATACTTATTTCTTTTTAATGTGTGCCAGTTGATTTCTTGTGATGCTATACATAGGGAGTCAAATTTGGCATTCGGGTGAAGCGGGATTAGAGACCATAGGATAATTGGATAAGTAATTTTGACGTGACACGTTATGATATTTATGTGTACATTTTCATAACGTGTCCAGAGTTTTAGTGGAAACTGCCTATGTAAGCATGTCATGTTGTAATCCTGCAGTTGGTGATTCTGCATTACCTCCAGGAAGAAGGAGCTGTGATTGGACGACAAATTTCCATTGTCAGTGTGGGCATGTGAAATTTATAATGGAAAACAGTGACAGGAAGTGCACAAATATGTAGGATTTTTAAAGATCATAGCTGTTTGTGAGGATCCTCAAAATATAGCTCAAATATTAGCCATTTTATGACTGAAGGGTTATTTCTCACCGTTTATTTAATGTGATTTCCCATGTCGTTCATGAATAGAAAATTATGCACAGAAATGATTGGTGATATCAGGCAGATATTAACTGGTTTTGTGATGTTCCCCTGTGTGTTATTTTAACATCAGCTTTGTCTTGTTTTGTTTTAAATAAATTAATGTCTCAGCTAAAATAACAGGCAGAGGAAAGTCATAAACACCTGCAGCATTTCTCAGCTATTATTGCCATCTGTTCTTCCAGAGCCTGTTTTCCCACTGTTATCCTTTGGCTCACTCTGCCTGCCTTTTGGATCTTTCCTTTTTGTTTCTCATTAATTTTCTCTCTCTCCCCTCTCTCTTTAGAGATTGCTGAGAATGTGGATACTTGCTGTCATGAGTGATTGAAACAGATAGTTTTGCCACAATTAAGGGGAGGCTTAAGAACATAAGAACAGAAGGATGTCATTTAGCCCCTCAAACCTGTTCCACCATTCAGTGAGAGCATGGGTGATCTGTGATTTCACTTCATATCCCTCCCTTTGCCTCATATACCTTTAGTTTATAGAAGTATATCAATCTCAGATTTAAAATTAAAAATTGAAACTTGTATTATCTGCCGTTTGCTGGGAAAGAGTTCCAAACTCCTACCACTTTTTGGATATGGAAGTATTTCCTAACTTCCCTCCTGAAGTGCCTGGCTCTAACTTTTAAACTACAGCCCCTAGTCGCCATCAGTGGAAATAGGATAGATACAGAGAAACTAGTAGTTCCCTTTAAAACCTTGAGAAATTTGATCAAACCACTCTTTTTCATCAAAATTCCAGGGAATATAACTTTAGTGCAATCTCTTTTCGTAATTTATCCCTTTGAGTCCAGGTATCATTCTGTACGCTGCACACCCTCCAACACTAATATATCCTTCCTAAGGTGTGGTGGCTAGAACTGCGCCCAGTATTCCAGGCGTAAGAACATAGAAGCAGGCTCCAAAAGCCTGCTCTGCCATTCAGTGAGATCATAGCTGATCTAATCGTGGCCTCAACATCATTTTCCTGCCTGCCTGCATGATCTAGCCAGGGCTTTGTGTAGCTGAAGCATGACTACAACCCCATTGTATTAACTAGAGGAAGTAGTGGTAAAGGGAGTAATTTAAGGGTAAGTCATGCAGGGCAGCTTGGCCACATCCAGTGTCCAGGGCAACCACGGTGCGCAGGAAGTATCTTCAGCTGCAGCTAATTGAAATATGCGTTTCGGAGCTGAAGCTGTGGCTGGAGTCACTGTGGAGCATCCGCAAGGCTGAGATCTTCGTGGATAGCACATACAGTGAGGTGGTCACACCACAGGTAAAGTGTGCACAGGCAGAAAGGGAATGGGTGACCGCCAGAGTAAAAGCACTAGGCAGGTAGTGCAGGAGTCCCCTGGGTCCATCTCCCTCTCTAACAGATTTTCCATTTTGGATACTGCTGGGGGAGATGATTTTTCAGGGGAATGTAGCAAGAATCAAGTGCATGGCACCACAAGTGGCTCAGCTACACAGGGACGGGAAGAAAAAAAGAGTGAGAGCAATAGTGGTAGGGGATTCTATCGTAAGGGGAACAGATACACTTTTCTGCAGCCTCAGATGTGACACCAGGATGGTATGTTGGCTCCCCAGTACCAGGGTCAAGGATGTCACTGAGCGGCTGCAGGACATTCTGAAGGAAGAGAATAAACAGCCAGAGTTCATGGTCCATACTGGTATCAATGGCATAGCTAAAAAGAGGGATGAGGTCCTGAAAGCAGAATATAGGGAGCTAGGAAATAAATTAAAAAGCACAACCTCAATGGTAGTAATTTCAGGATTACATGTGTTAATGAGGTCAAGAATAGGAGAATAGACCAGATGAATGTGTGCCTGGAGAGAATGGGTAGGAGGAAGGGATTTAGATTCTTGAGGCATTGGGACCGATTCTGGGGAAGATGGGACCTGTACAAACTGGATGGGTTCTGCCCCAGCAGGACCAGTGCCAATATCCTTGCAGGGTATTTGCTAGTACTGTGGGAGTGGCAGTGGGATGGGAACCTGAGCAGGGAGACACAAGAGAGGAAAACAAAGATAGAAATGAAGGACAGAAAAGTATAAAGCAAAAGTGGAAGGCAGAGGAAACCAGGGCTAGTAGCAAGTAGAGCCATAGTACAAAAAAAGTGTAAAAATGTTAAAAAGACAAGTCTGAAGGCACTTTATTGTGAATGCTGCATGCATTCAGATGAAGCAGACAAATTAACAGTGCAAATAAATGCAAACGGGTGCGATATGGTTGTAATTACGGAGACATGTCTGCAGGGTGACCAAGGCTGGGAACTGAATATCGAAGGGTATTCAATATTTAGGAAGGACAGGCAAAAAGGAAAAGGAGGTGGCGTGGTGGTGTTAGTTGGGGATGAAATCAGTGCAAGAGAGAGACAGGATATTGGCTCAGAAAATGTATATGTAGAAACAGTCTAGGTAGAGTTAAGAATCAACAATGGGCAGAAAACATTAGTGGAAGTTGTCTTTAGGCCTCCAAACAGTAGTGGGAAGGTAGGGGACAGCATTAAACAGGAAATTACAGATGCATGTAACAAGGGTGCTACAGTAATCATGGGTGACTTCATTCAAGGGATGTGGGCTTCATTGGCTAGGGCAGCATTTATTGCCCATCCCTAATTGCCCTTGAGCAGGTGGTGGTGAGTTGCCTTCTTGAACCACTGCAGTCCATTTGGTGTAGGTACACCCACAGTGCTGTTAGGGAGGGAGGGAGATCCAGGATTTTGACCCAGTGACAGTGAAGGAAAGGGGATATATTTCCAAGTCAGGATAGTGAGTGGCTTGGAGGGGAACTTCCAGGTGGTGGTGTTCCCATGTATCTGCTGCCCTTCTAGATGGTATTGGTTGTGGGTTTGGAAAGTGCTGTCTAAGGAGCCTAGGTGAGTTTCTGCAGGGTATCTTGTAGATGGTACATATTGCTGTTACTGTGTGTCAGTGGTGGAGGGAGTGAAGGTTTGTGGATGTGGTGCCAATCAAGCGGCAGCTTTGTCCTGAATGGTGTCAAGCTTTGAGTGTTGTTGGAGCTGCACACATCCAGGCAAGTGGAGAGTATTCCATCACACTCCTGACTTGTGCTTTGTAGATGGTGGACAGGCTTTTGGGAATCAGGAGGTGAGTTATTCACTGCAGGATTTCTAGCCTCTGCCCTGCCCTTGTAGCCACAGTATTTATATGGCTAGTCCAGTTCAGTTTCTGGTCAATGGTAACTATCAGGAATGTTGATAGTGGGGGACTCAGCGATGGTAATGCCATTGAATGTCATGGGGCAATAGTTAGATTCTTTCTTGTTGGAGATGGTCATTGCCTGGCACTGTGTGGTGTGAATATTACTTGCCACTTGTCAGCCCAAGCCTGGATATTGTCCAGGTCTTGCTGCATTTGGACATGGACTGCTTCAGTATCTGAGGGGTTGTGAATGGTGCTAAACATTGTGTAATCATCAGTGAACATTCCCACTTCTGACCCTTAATTTACATATAGACTGGGCAAACCAAAATAGAAATAATACTGTGACAGATGAATTCCAGGGGTATGTACGAGATGTTTTTTTTTTCAGACCAGTACGTCGAGGAACCAACCAGGGAACAGACTATCCTAGATTCGGTATTGTACAATGAGAAGGGGTTAATTAGTCTTGTTTTGCTGGGTCCTTTAGGGGACAGTGACCATAACATGGTAGAATTCTTCATTAGGATGGAAAGTGAATTAGTCCAATCTAAAACTAGAGTCCTAAATCTAAACAAAGAAAACTAAGAAGATATGAGAGTGAGTTAGCTATGGTAGATTGGGAAACTTCAGCCGCTCAGTGACATCCTTGACCCTGGCACTGGGGAGCCAACATACCATCCTGGTATCACGTCTGAGGCTGCAGAAAAGTGTATCTGTTCCCCTTATGATAGAATCCCCTATCACTATTGTTCCCTCACTCTTTTCAGGATGGACAGGCAATGGCTAGTATTTATAGAACAAATGCATGCATTGCCACAATTATACATTCCTTTCTGGCACAAAATCACAACAGGACAAGTGGCCCAACCATGGCTAACAAATTTAAGGATTGGATCCATTGGATCCAAAGCAGAGTCATATAAAGTTGCTAGAAAAAGCAGCAGCCCTGAGGATTGGGAGCAGTTTATAATTCAGAAAAAGAGGAACAAGAGATTGATTAAGAGGGGAAAAGTAGAGTACAAGATTAAACTTGCAAGGAACTTAAAAGTGGACTGTAAAAGCTTCCATAAGTATGTAAGAAGAAAAAGGCTAGTGAAGACAAATGACCCTACAGTCCAAAATAGAAAAATTTATAATAGAGAACAAGAAAATGGCAGAGCAATTAAACAACTACTTTAGTTCTGTCTTCATGGAGGAAGGCACAAATAACTTCCCAGAACTGCTAGGGAACCAATGGTGTAATGAGAAGGAGGAATTGAAGGAAATTAGTGTTACTAAAAAAAAATAGCGCTGGATGGATTAATGGGACTGAAAGCCGATAAATTCCCAGGGCCTGATAATCTACATCCCAGGGAACTACAGGAGGCGGCCATGTAGTGGATGCGTTGCTTGTCATCTTCCAAAATTCTATAAATTCTGGAACAGTCCCAACAGATTGAAGGGTGGCAAATGTAACCACACTTATTTTTTAAAGAAATGGAGGGAGGAAGAAAACGGAATTACAGACTGGTTAGCCTAACATCAGTAGTAGGGAAAATGCTACAACCTATTATAAAGGACGAGGTAACAGGACATTTAGAAAATATCAACGGGATTAGACAAAGTCAGCATGGATTTATGTAAGGAAAATCATGTTTGATAAACTTGAGTTTTTTGAGGATGTAACTAGCAGAGTAGATAAGGGAGAACCAATGGACGTGGTTTATTTGGATTTTCACCAAGCTTTTGGTAAAGTCCCACATAAGAGGTTTGTGTGCAAAATTAAAGCACATGGGACTGGGGGTAATATATTAGCATGGATTGAGAATTGGTTAGCAGACAGGAAGCAGAGTTGGAATAAATGAATCTTTTTTAGAGTGGCGGGTGGTGACTAGTGGGGTACCGCAGGGGCCAGTGCTTGGGCCCCAGCTATTCACAATATATATCAATGATTTGGATGAGGGAACCAAATGTAATATTTCCAAGTTTGCTGACAACACAAAACTAGGGGGAATATTAGAGCTGAGGAGGATGTTAAGAGACTTCAAGATGATTTAGGCAAGCTGAGTGAATGGGCAAATACATGGCAGATGCAGTATAATGTGGATAAGTGTGAAGTTATCCACTTTGGTAGGAAAAACAGAATGGCAGAGTATTATTTAAATGGTGATAGATTGGGAAATGTTGATGTACAAAGGGACCTGGGTGTCCTTGTACATCAAACACTGAAAGCAAGCATGCAGGTGCAGCAAGCAGTTAGGAGATAAATGGTATATTGGCCTTCATTGTAAGAGGATTTGAGTACAGGAGCAAGGATTTCTTGCTGCAGTGGAAAAGGCCTTGGTGAGAACCACACCTGGAGTATTGTGTGCAGTTTTGGTCTCCTTACCTAAGAAAGGACGTACTTGCTGTAGAGAGAGTGCAGCGAAGGTCAGGGGTCTAGAACAAGGGGTCGGGGTCACAGTCTTAGGATATGGGGTAGGCCATTTAGGACTGAGATGAGGAGAAACTTCTTTACTCAGGATGGTGAACCTGTGAAATTCTCTACCACAGAAGGCTGTGGAGGCCAAGTCACTGAATATATTTAAGAAGGAAATAGATTTCTAGACTCTGAAGGCATCTGGGGAGATAGCAGGAGTATGTTGTTGCAATAGAGGATCAGCCATGATCATATTGAATGGCAGAGCAGGCTTGAAGGGCCAAATGACCTACTCCCACTCCTATTTTCTATATTTCTATGTATTCTAGCCCATTGAGATATAAATCCAGCAATTCGTTCGCCTTTATGATTATTTTCTGTACCTGTTAATATTTTAATGATCGATGTACATGAATCTCCTAAATCTCTTTGGGACTCCATTGTTTCTAGCTTTTCACCTTTTGGAAAGTACCCAGTTCTAGCCTTTTTTTTCTAAAGTGAATAACCTTTCATTTGCCCACATTGAAACACATTTGCCATTGTTTTTCCCATTCAATTACTCTATTAATTTCTTTAATTATATGCTTCAATCTAAACAGCTTACAATGCCACATCTTTGTCAGTGGCAAACTTAAGATCATAGATTCATAAGAAATAGGAGGAGTAGGCCATTCGGCCCTCCAGTCTGCTCTGCCATTCAATAACATCATGGCTGATCTGATTGTGATCTTAACTCCACTTTCCTGCCTGTCCCCCATAGTCCTTAACTCCCTTGTCAATCAAAAATCTGTCGAATTTGACCTTGAATATATTCAATTACCCAGCCTCCACTACCCTCCGCGGAAAGGAATTTCAAGGCCTGAGAGAAAAAATTTCCTCCTCACCTCCGTCTTAAATAGGAGGCTCATATTTTGAAACTGTGCCCCCTAGCTCTAGACTCCCCCCACCATGGAGAGCATCCTCCCAGCACCCGCCTTGTCAGAATCTTATGTTTCAATAAGATTACCCCTCATTCTTTTAAACTCCAATGAGACTTGGATAATGTGGCTTTCTATTCCCTCATCCAAGATGCAAATAAATATAGTATAATAAATATATGTAAATGAATAAATATAACGAATATAGTTGAGGCCCCACCACCTGTCAGACGCTAGCACACCTTGCCAATCAGAGGAACTGCTCATTATCTGTCTTCTGGTGTTCAACCTATTTCGTAATCAGCTCATTTTTTGCCTTCAATTCCGTGAAATTCAACACCCTCCCAGGTCCTATGACCAGGTTTTTATGCCATTTCTTTCCAACACAGGCGCACTGGGCACTGATCCATGGCCTGAAGATCTCTCAACGCTGAACTGGGTATGCACAGCATTCTTCCAATTTGTGCATGTGTGGAAACTCCCGAGCATGTTAGGACTTGTAGTTCCCCACCTCCACTCAGAAATCAGATGAGGTCCTCTTTCTTGACAGACTCCTTATTCTGAGAGTCTGCCCCTAATTTTAGATTCCCCAGCCAGTGCAAATATACTCCCAGCATCAGCCTTGTCAAGCCCTTTAAGAATTTTGTTTCAATGAGATCACTTCTCATCCTTCTAAATTCTAGGGAATACAGGTCTAGTCTACTCAGTTGGTCCACGTAGGACAATCCCCACAACCCAGCAATCAGTCTGGTTAACCTTCGTTGCACTCCCTCTAAGACAATTATATCCTTCCTTAGGTAATGAGTATACAGTACTCCAGGTGTGGTTAGCAAGACCCTGTATGACTGCAGTAAGACTTCTTTACTCCTACACTCTAATCCTTTTGTAGGAAAGGCTAACATATCACTTGCTTTCCTAATTGCTTACTGTACCTGCATATTAACTTTCTGTATGTTTACAATTCAATGGTATTTGAGACACCTGGATAGAGTTGTAGAATATGGGAAACAAATGAGAAAGTGCTTTAGAATAATGGGCTTTGCTAGCAATGACATAGGCTCAAATAGCTGAAATAGCCTCCTCTTGCACTTTAATTTCTGATTTTGTAATTTACTAATCTTGTTTTGATGCTATATAAATCTGCAAACAGATCTCATGTTCAATCTCCTCCCTCACTCCTCAATAATTGGAGCAGGCTCAAAGGGCCAAATGGCCTACTCCTGCTCCTAAGTCCTATGTTGCTAATTGCCTACTTTATCCATTTCCAAAATTTGAAGCCTGAATTTCTTAAACTTTTCAGATTGAGAACAGGCAGTCTGTCACTCCATTTTCATATAATTCCTTTGCCACCACGCTAGATTCCTCTCCAAAGAGGGATCTTTGATGTGAAGTTTACTCCACTTCCTCCTATTCAGCTTCCCTTTCAATTTGCTGGCTTCTGTGCTTTTAAACTTAGCCTGGTTGGATTGGATCTTGCCTGTGTCTTTCCCTCAGTTTCCTTCTGAATCTTGGGCTCTGTATTTGGCAACAACGTTTACATCCATTCATCACTGGGTGATGTGTGAATGTGGCAGCTGGGCTGAACACTGCCATTGTAAAAACTTGGGCTGGCTGCGCAGGAAATATCTCTGGGTAGGAAATATCTGCTGGGTCTGAGCAGAATAGTTGTTTGGAACTGCACCAGGGTGAAAAAGTAGCCTCTGCTACATTAGAGGCACCTTGGAAGCAGACATGCCCCTCAGGCCCCTGCAACAGGTTGTGTATTGAGGTAAAATCTAATAGGAAAATTTGGACAATTTATGGATACAATTAACTTTATTTTTCAAAGCATGTGTGCTTTGAGTTGTGTGTGCAGTTAGCTAACTAAGGAATAGGAATCAAAATGACAACTGAAATAGTTTAGGAAAAGTGTTTAGGATGACTGCTTTGGTTTATCTGTTCCTTGCAACTGTTTACTGGCTACTGAATGTTGACTTGTTTATGAAATTCCTGACTGGCAGTTTCCCTCTTCACTTGCAACCAGTTCATTTATATGCTGAACCATTTTATTTTAGATTTATCATTCATTCGTGGATCCAAGATTTCTCACAATCAAGTGTAAGTGTAGCATTGGAAAATTGCATTAGTTTCAAAGTGTGACACTTGATGCGAGGGATACAGGCATGTGCTAGACATTGTTTTTTTTTACTTATAATAGAGGATCTTCTGTGTAATTATTTGTGATAAATCAAGGTTTTGTTGTTTCAAAATGATGGAGTAGGCATAGAAGTGCAATGAAAGAATTTGGAAGAAATTTCCAAGACCTCTTCCCAGAAACAATTCAAGATGTGTTTTCTTGTTGATTCCTGGAAAGTAAAGAGTATTTCCCTTATCCAATGTAGTTGGATAAGTCTTGATGTAAAAATCACTACTTGAATTTTGAGCATAAATAATATAAATTGCAGTTGCTGTAATAGTTTCTCTCACTTCTCGGAGTAAAAATCAGAACTTCAAAATATTTATTGTGATCATTCACCTCAAAATGTTCTAAAACTTTTATGCTGTTGATTTCGAAAAACAAGTTCATGGGAAAATGAGCTGTTGCAACTGCCAGCTGCTTGACATGTGCTGGGAGATTCTCTGCATTTCAGGCTGTGGCATCCTGGGAACTTCAGGCTGAGCCATAATTGGTTAACACGAGTGATAGCTTTGGAAAGAATGTCCACTCCATCTGTACACTTTGAGAGGCCACAGGCTCTAAGTACCAGAGAATAATGCATTGAGTATTACATGCTATCATGTTTGTAAAATAGTATATTCTCTAATTAATCTCAAACAGCCCCACAAGAAATTCACTGGTTATGTACAAAATCAAAGAAAGACTTGCATTTATATCGTGCTTTTCACAATCATGATGTCTCAAAGCACTTTATAGCCAATTAAGTACTTTTGAAGTGTAGTCATTGTTGTGATGTAAGAATTGCAGCAGCCAATTTGTGCATAGCAAGCTCCCACAAATAGCTTTGTGCTAATTACCAGATAATCTGTTTTTTGTGATGTGGATTGAGGGATAAATATTGGCCTGGACACCAGGGAAAAGTCCTCTACTCTTCAAAACAGTGCCATGTGATGTTTTACATCTACCTGAGAGGGCATATAGAGCCTCACTTCAACATCTCATTCAAGAGATGGCATCTAGTGGAGCATCTACAAGACCAAACCTGTTCATTCAGCAGGTTTGTTGTTTTGTTATGTTTAAGTTACAGCGTGTCAGCTGGGGCAGTAATTGAGGTATTATATTTGGACATGTCCTTTCCTGATCGCCATGTCATCACTTCTGGAGATAAAGTGCGTTAGGATGAGGACAGGATAACACTCGGCTGTAATGCCCACTGAATCTCACCTGTACACTGGAACATGACCAGTTGGCCAAGATTGTGGGCATGCGGTAAGAGAAAGCAGTTCTAATTTATACAAAGCATTTTATTTCTTTTGACTAAGATTATTTTGCACAGAAGTTC
This sequence comes from Cetorhinus maximus, assembly GCF_964194155.1. Lineage (NCBI taxonomy): Eukaryota > Metazoa > Chordata > Chondrichthyes > Lamniformes > Cetorhinidae > Cetorhinus > Cetorhinus maximus. Next base: position 12,115,638 of record NC_135897.1, read on the forward strand.
TAAAGGTCACATGAACCATGCACAAAGTTTACATAATGCAAAATTCAAAGACAGGGTAGCGTGACAGCAATATACATCAGTATGGGCCATAGCAACCCACATCACAACCCCATATACTAGACTGAATCACAGGCTCACATCAAGTTTAACTTTGGCCATTACAGAACAATAGAAAGATGTTCATTAATAATCTTAGCACTCACTACCTTTGAAGATGAAATAAACCAAAATATAAAAAACTTCCTAACTGTGCACCAATGCTGAGTCATGCACAGTGATTGTTTTCATCAATAGGAGTTGGATACAGCATGAAGCAGGAATTGTCATGAAGGTTGAAAGTTGCATGATGCTGGAGGAGGGAGGGTAAAGGGTGAGAAAGGGTGCTATAACCGTCTGCTGTTAGTTAAAGTGGGGAGAAGCGTGCAATGGCTAAACAGTATTGGTGGGTAATAAGGTGACGATCACACAATATTGGTGAGTAATGGCAGAGGGTGAAAAAGCTGGACAGTTGTTTCGGACCAGTTAATTCAGCATAGATTGGGAATTGAACATGGGATGTGGTCTGCATGGTTTAGTATGTGACATGGTGCATGCGATTACTTTGTTTGTCCTGGTTCATGATGGATAATAATATTCATCTTTTCTTTTAGGAAGCTCACATTCTTTGACAACTGGAGCTCGTTAGCAGTTCATGTTGCAATGGATAATACAGTAATAATTGACGACATCAGTAAGTGTTAGCATGGGAGTGAATCTGTAAAGTTGTGTTCCTGTGGTTGAACCCTACTGTAAATGTTACTATCTCTGTTAATAGCCTTCACCTCTCAATTGGAAGAATGTAGGCCCAAGCCCCATTCCTGGGCAGCACCGAGGAAGTCTTTTGAATTAACTGTTAATCTGGGGAGTTGCTTGTCGCTGTGGTTTAGTTTAGCCCTGTGGCTTTATATAAGGAAAGTCAGGGCATTCTCTTGGCTGACTTCCCTTCCTAAACTAACACTAGCATAAGTAGATTAACTAGTAGTTCATCCCATTACACTTAATAGCATCCTGCTGTTTGTACATGTCTGCTCCCTTTGCCAACATAAGTCATTGTGCTTCAGAGTAGTTTATTGTCTGTGAAATATTTCTCAGAAATGTGTTTTGGTGGTCTTTAAATACAGCTTCCTTCCTGTGTTGAAAAGTGGTCACTTGCCCCTGATCTGCCTTGTAATCTGTATAATATGTTGAAAATCTTGTGTGTGTACATGTCTTGTCGATAAAACCTTACTTTCTATTGTCAACTTTCTCATCAATTCTTGTTCATTTATAATGGAAACTCCCTATGTAAACTCGTCACTCTGTAATTCCATCCTTCTCCTAATGGTGGCACTGTATCACCTAGTTTTCCATTTCCCAGCTCAACTTGCAGCACAGATGACTCCTGTGCTGTAACTAACCCTGCTTGTTACCTAAATCATCAAATAAAATCCAAATAGTGAACAAAATAAGGACTTTAAGTTATGTCTGCATGCCCAGGTCCAATTATTCCCTGCCCTCTAACCTCACTTGCACACCACATTAATTCTTGAACGTCTCTCTGCAGTGCCTCAGGAAATTACCTATTGTTTTATAAGTAGTTAAATAATAATCAAAATAATTTCCCAGGAGAACTTTTGGCCTAACCATGTACATTTATAATTGAATGCAATCACCACAACACTGCTGATGGCTGTGGTTTATTGTTGTTTCAATGCAAATGTATAAAAGGTGTAGCCACCAGGAGTTTCATCAGGTTAACCATCAGGAGTTTCAAGCCTCTATGATATAATTGTGAACCAGTAACAATATCAGGAATTTATAGTGATGTTTAATGGTGTACTGGTAAACATGGTGCATACTTTTCCCTCCCCTTTCTCCCTATCTCTCAAAAAGACTGACAAACTATTCTATGGGCACACTCCTTTTCCTCCTCCTCTTCCCATCACTCCTTCCACCCGTCATGGATCACCTACATGGCCATTCTTAATGCGAAACCTGGACATTGAGTGTTATCCAGCTAGTCAACCCAATCCTGTTCATGTCTCTTGCTTACCTACTTGCTTTTTACAGCAAGTAACACTTGCCAGCAATCAGGGAGGGAACACTGGCTGATTTTTTTATATATATGTCTATCTCCTTAGCTTAGATTACCTGAGGTTAACTGATCTCAATTTATCAATTTAGCATTAAGAGGAGCAGTTGCATTTATATAGCATCCTAGGGATGCCCCAAAACACTTTGCAGTCTATTAAGTGCTTTTGTGGTGTAATCATTATTGTAATATGGCCAATTTCTACAATTGATCTCGTAAAATCTCATACGGCATAGAGATAAATGACCAGATGATTGCTTTTGTGATGTTAATTGATACATAAATGTTGGCCATGTACCAGAAGAATTCCCCTGTTCCTCTTTGAATAGTATCATAGGATATTTTCCATCCACCTGAGAAGGCAGACAGGGCCTTTGTTTAACATCTCATTTGACAGATATCAGCTCTGCGCTGACCAGTCATTCCAGATTCTGTGCTCTAACCTTTGGAGTGGGACATGAACTCAACCTTCTCAATCAAAAGCAAGAGTGCTACTACTAAGCCAAGGTTAACAGCTTTTGTGTAATCTCTGAATGATTGTTTTCTAGTCCACATACAAAGAAATGATTTTTGAACATTTGTGTTTCTCTTTTTGATGCTTAGACTAGCCTCCCTATTAAACTACTTTTACTATTGAGAAGTATAGGGAAAGTACAGTGCCAAAGCTAGATGAGGAACTCTGGTGAATCAGGAAGTAATCTCTGGATGACATCAAGCTTGGACTTATTCTGTGGGTTGTACTTGGGGCAAGATCCTAATATAAACTATACCTGCATAAATTTATGTAGAACCTGTTGTGTCAAATTCCATCCTGAGCTTTTTGTTTCTTGTCAATTTCTTCATCAGATTTATCTTAAGATTTTGATGCTTTGCTAGGGTATGGCTCCATAATCATCAGTCACGCACTGAGCTTGACCAGTTGGCCATTATCTCACCTGAATCTTGACAATGATGTTGGCGGACTTTTGCTACCGTTGGGTCATCACAGCTGTACTTAATCTTTGTCTCACTGTGACAAACACTGTGGAGGACTTGCTGAATAGCCATCAGGAGTAGGAATTTGTGCCATTTCCCACATCCTAACCCAGAGCCTTGGGATCAGTTGTTGTGTCCCATTGTTGCTATGGCTAAGATCAGCTAACCTAGCAAAGACTCAGAGATCCATTCTGGCAGCGACTGATCTTTGTAACTCAGGTGATGCGTTTATCCAACAAATTATTGTAAGAGCCATTTATATACTTACCCTTGATTATAGCTGTGCAAACAAAATCATAGTTCTGATCACCAACTTGAAGGTCAGTTTACCTCCTGAATGAACCCAAGCCAGTGTTTACCTAACGTCAGCTATACTTTGTAGTCTTCAAGGGGGACACTATGGTTCTCTGTCTTCTCCCATGGCAGCAGTCAGCTATCCTGAAACCTGATGGTCTCGGCAGCAAAGCCTATTTGCTGTTGAGTAAACACTGGATAGATTCATACATGGTTTAACAGACCTTTTGAAATCATTGATCATCCACACCCTTGTAGGCAGCGAGCCCCACGTATTTACCACTTCTGTATGAAAGTTCTTCCTCGCATCATCCTACATCTCTTGCTGAAAACTTTAAATATATGTCCCCTAGTCCTTATACCATCAGCCAATGGGAACAACTTTCCTTTGTCTGCCTTATCTAAATCTGTCATAACCTTATATATCTCTATTAAATGTCCCTTCAACTTCCTTTGCTCCAAGGAGAACAACCCAGGCTTCTCCAAACTAACCTTGTAACTAAAATCCCTCATTCCTGAAACCATTCTGGTAAATCTCCTCTGCACCCTCTCAAGGACTCTTGCATCCTTCCTAAAGTGTGGTGACCAGAACTGAATGTAATACTCTAGTTGTGACCTAACCAGAGCTTTATGAAGTTTCAGTATAACTCCCCTGCTTTTACACTCGATACCTCTAGTCATGAAGCCCAATATCGAATATGCTTTGCTAACTACTCTCTCAATATATCCTGACACCTTCAAAGATCTATGAAAGTGAATCCCAGGTATCTGGACGCTGTGGGCTAACAGGACCACGGAGGAAACGAAGCCATAACTGAACAATGCCAAAATAAGAGGAGTTAGGAAGATGCAAACAGGAGTAGGCCATTTAGCCTGTTGAGCCTGTTCCACTATTCGGTGTGATCAGTATTGATCTGCGAGCTAACTCCATAAATCTTTGCCCCATATCCCTTAAATTAGCAATAATATATCAATCTCTGATTTATAATTAATTTATTTTGTGTCAGCTGCCATATACGGATGAGAGTTCCAAAGGTCTATCATCCTCTGCGTAGATGTATTTCTTAATTTCACTCCTGAAAGGACTGGCTCTAAGTTTTAGATCCTATCTATTCCCCTTAATATCTTTAAAGCGCAATCAAATCATCCCTTAATCTTCTAAACTCCAGGAAATATAACTGTTTTCTTCTCGTAATTTAACCCTTGGAGTGCAGGTATCAATCCTAGTAAATTTACACTCCACTCCCTCCAAGGCCAAAGTATTCTTTCTAAGGTGTGATGCCCAGAACTGCTCAAGGTAATTCCAGGTGTGGTCTAACCAGGGTTTTGTATAGCTGAAGCATGACTTCAACCCCTTGTATCCTATTCCTCTAGATAGGACAGCATTGCATTAGCCTTTTTGGTTTTTATTTATTCTTTCATGGGATGTGGGTGTTGTTGTCAAGGCCAACATTTATTGTCCATCCCTAATTGCCCTTGAACTGAGTGGCTTGCTAGGCCAGTTCAGAGGGCAGTTAAGGGTCAATCACATTGCTATAGATCTAGAGTCACATGTAGGCCAGACCAGGAAGGTAGATTTCCTTCCCAGTAGTGAACTAGATGGGTTTTTAAGACAATCGACAACGGCTTCATAGCCACTGTTACTGAACAAATCTTCCTTGAGTGATCTGTCCACACACAGGCTGCAACAGGTATCAGGACAGCAGTAGCAGTGCCAGCACAATAGCTTTTAATTCCAGATTTTGTTAGTTAAATTTAAATTCCTCCAGCTGCCATTGTGGATTTGAACCTATGTCCCCAGAGCATTAGCTTGGGCTTCTGGATTACTAGCCCAGTGACACTACCACTATGCCACCATCTCCCGTTATGATTTTCTGTACCTAATCATGATATTTTAATAATCTGTGTACCTGGACCTTCAAGTCTCTTTAGACCTCTGCTGTTTCTAGGTTTTCACTGTTTACAAAGTCCCCTGTTCTATCCTGTTTAGTTCCAAAGTGGATGACCTCATATTTGCTTACATTGAAATCCATTTGTCACAGTTTTCCCATTCATTTAATCAATTAATACCTCTTTCTAAACAATGTAGAGGAAAGGTTGGACAGGCTAGGCTTGTATCTACTGGAATTTAGAGAAGTAAGAGGCGATTGGTAGAAATGTATAAGATCCTGAGAGGTCATGACAGGGTGGATGTGGAGAGGATGTTTCCTATTTTGGGAGAATCTAGAATTAGGGGTCAGTGCTTAAAAATAAGGGGTCGCCCATTTAAAACGGATGAGAATTTTTTTCTGAGGGTCGTGAGTCTTCGGAACTCTTCCTCAAAAGGTGGTGGAAGCAGAGTCTTTGAATATTTTTAAGGCAGAGCTAGATAGATTCTTGATAACCTTTCACCCCCTTGTTTATCAGGGGTAGGTGGGAATGTGAAGTTGAGATTACAATCGGATTGGCCATGATCTTATTGAATGGGGGGGCAGGCTCGAAGGGCCAAGTGGCCTAGTCCTCCTAATTCGTATGTTCATGTAGATGGTAAATTTACAACGATCTTGTGTCATCTGAAAATTTGTGACTTCCCATCCCATCCTTTAGTCAATATGGTGAACAGTCGCTGTTGCAACAGAAATCTTGTGTGACAAGTCACATTCTGCTAATTAGAGTTTCCATCTGTTACCCTTACTCTTTGTCCCCTTCCACGCAGTCAGTTTCTAAGCAGGTCAATAATATGCCTTCAATTTCATGAGCTTCAACTTCAGCTAGTCGTCTTTTCTGAGTGACTTTATCAAATGCCTTCTGGTGCTGTGTATAGGCAGGGATGAGACTGGGCGGAGCGGGCTATCATCAATTTCACATCTTGTTTTGTAACAGAAATGTTGTGCAAGTCTGAGAGTCCATGTGCAGGGGCAGCAGCAGCAGCATTCCCGCAAACTGATGGTCAGAGGCCGTTCAATGGGTATCCATCAGGAGCAAATTGCTCAGAAGACACATTAGCATGGAAACCATTAGTGTTGCTAATACCTCTAAGGCTGGGACTCAGCGAGATCAATGAAGCATACATCAAAACACTGAAGGTACAGTTTTTTCCCCTCACAGAAGGCAGTGGACTTGTAAGAAGAATAAAAAGGAAAAAAAATTGTGAATGCTGGAAATCTACACAATTTTTCAGCACAGAAACAGACCATTCTGACAAACAGGTCTACGCAGGTGTTTATGCTCTGCATGAGCCACACTGCCACCATGGTAAACTATCTCTCCTTATCTTTCTCGACCTGCCTGCAGTCTCTTACACAATTGACCACACCATCCTGCTGCAGCGCCTCTCCTTCATCACCCAGCTGGGTGGGAATGCAATCACAAGGTTCCATTCTTATCTATTTAATCATAACCAGAGTATCACTTGCAATGGTTTCTTTTCCCGTTCTCGCACCATTACCTCCGGAATCCCCCAACAGTCTACTCTTGACCCCCTCCTATTTCTCATTTACATGCTACACCTTAATAACAACATCTTGAAAAGCAACATCAGATTTCATGTATGCTGACGACACCCAGATGTACCTCTCTCCTGCCTCTGATTTGTCACACTGCTTGTTTGACGTCCACTGTATGAGCAAAAATTTCCCCCAACTAAATATTGGGAAGTCATTGTCTTTGGCCTCCGCTGCAAACTCAGTTCCCTAGCCACTGACTACATCCCTCTAATCTCTCCTGCCTATCACAGGCTTTCACTTTTGTCCTTCCTCTCCCCTTTCCCTGCCTCTGAACTTGCTTAAAGCCTGTTGGGTTGCTAACCATTCCGGTGCTGATGATGTTATCCACCCGAAACGTTAACTCTGCTTCTCTCTCCACAGATGCTGCCACACCTGCTGAGTGCTTCCAGCATTTTCTATGTTTATTATCGATCCCATCCCTCTCCCTAGTCACTGTCTGAGGCTGAACCTGACTGTTGCAATCTTGGCATCCTATTTAACCCTGAGCTGAGCTTCTGACTCTATATCCACTCCATCACCAGAACCACTAACTCCACTTCCAGAGCATTGCCTGTCTCTGCCCCTGCCTTGGCTTAGCTGATGCTGAAACCCTCATCCATGCTTGTGTTGTTAGAGTTTAATGTTCCTTTGCTCTCCTTGACAGTCTCCCACTTACACCCTCTGCAACTGGAGCTCATCCAAAATGCTGTTGCTGTATTCCATCTTAGCCAAAATCCTGTTCACCCCTGTGCTTGCTGACCTACATTGACTTGTCCACCAACACATCAAATTTAATGTTCTCATTCTCGTGTTCAAGTCCCTCCATGGACTCACCCCTCTGTATCTCTGTAACCTTGTACAATCTAGCAACCCCCCGAGATCTCGGTGCTTTTCCAATTCTCTTTCTCCCCCCAGTCCCCCGGCCTTGTGTCCCACCTGTGTCTTCAGCCCTCATTTACCTTCACCCTGGCTCCATGTCTGTTTCAGTCACTAATTTGGGTTTCTTTTTCAGAAATGTTTCATGATGCCACAATCTCTTGGAGTCATCGGTGGAAAACCCAACAGTGCCCATTATTTCATTGGATATGTAGGTCAGTCAATGCTGAAATATGCCTTCACTTCTGTCCATTGCGAATGGCCGTTACAAAGTTTCAGCCAAGTGGAAACTCTTATGTTTTAAACTGGGCAGTGGTGCAGTGGGAACTAAGTAGTGAACCGTGGGAGGGTGGTAAATGTCAGACCAAGTGGGATATAATGTACATTTCCCTAGTTATAGTTCCTGTAACATTTTGCCATCAAACCATTAGCCATGATTCACCATCAGCAATGCCTCAGGAGTCTGCCAGTAAAATCGCTTTATCTTCTGAGTTGTGCTTTGAAACTACCCAATAAAAGAGTGATATTATGCATCAAATACGTCTCCAAAATATTCTCAGAACAGTACAATTGGCTTCTTATTCTTGAGTGTACAGCAAACAGATAAAACCCTTGGTGTTTTACTGCCTGTCAGCTATGCAAAGAGCAACTTCTTCAAATACTAGTGTTCTGTACAAATGAGCTAATGATTACTTTTACAAATAATGGTTTGTAACAATTCTGTACTTGATAACTAATGTGACTGTAACTGGCCTTGTTTCTGCCAGATACTGCAAATTGTGTACACACACACACGTTGGAAGTGTCACCAAGAAGTCATGTGAAATCTTTGATTTCTTGGATTTGTAAATGGATCCTTTGATAAGAGCCAACTGCTTACATAAATATTCTTCTGTCATTTGGTTTTGCAGAAGATGAACTGATCTACCTTGACCCACATACAACACAGCCTGTGGTGGAGCCATTTGAGGACTTTTCTATTCCAGACGAGAGCTTCCACTGTCAGCACCCACCTTGTAGAATGAACATCTGTGACCTGGACCCTTCCATCGCAGTGGTATGTGCACCACGTCAGTGCTGGTTGAGCATAAAAACACTTTTTTGCTAATCCAATATAGCCAGTTTGAGGTTTATAAGGATCTCTCTGCAGTGCTTTGGATGGTATTGAGCTGTCAGACCAGCAAATAGCACTCAGGGATTACAGATGATCTCTGAAGGATGTATGAATAATGAGTCAATGATGGGAGTTGCTGCTGGAACTTGTATTGAACAAAATATAAGAGAACCTGTAGAGAGAGAAATGCATCTAGCACCAGGACCAGGGAGTGAAATCGTGGGGCTCTGATGCTTCTCCTGTTTCTGGGTCCCTTATTCCTCTCCCCCTCAATCATGCATGCTATTTTTTCCCCTTTCAAGATTCACCGATCAATTCACCAAACAATCACAGAAAGGTCCTGGTAAAATGATGGCATCCATTGTTGGCATCTGGTGACAAATATCAATGATATAATGCAGTGTTGGTTCGTATGCACCCTATAGGTGATCCCACTGCGGCTATTAAATAAACCAGAGTACAAATTTTAGTTTAACAGCATCTCGCAATATTGTTAATTTGACAGGAAAATATCCCATTAGTTATTTGTAACACTGCAGACGATAACACTGATTTTGGTGACTGTTTCATTAACATGTTCTTTGGATACGGTGTTAGTAAATTCAAATTTGAGGGAAAGATTCAATACTTGTAACCCAGATTGCAAGAAAACCTCATGTTTTTTATATATTTTGACTATCTGTTCTGTATAGAAAAGAAAGATCGTCTTCATGCTGTAGCTTTCATTGTTGGAGACTTGTAGAAGGGAAAGAGGGAGGGAGGGAGGACGGTCCCATTCACTTCCTGCTGCCTAAGCTCCCTCCTCCGTCCCTGGACACACTGACACAGCACTCACTCACCTCGATCAAGACAATTCAGTATCACTTGAAGCAAAGTTCCAGTTCCCTGGGAGTGGCTCGTGCTGCGGACATAGTTGACAGCTGAGTCTGGCCTGGCACGAGCCTGAGCTCCCCTGGACCTGCTCTGGCCTCATTACCAGCGGACATTCCCTGCTGCTGTTCCGGAAGGCCAAGAAGTGGCAGCAGAAAATGGAAGACGTTGTCACAAATCGTTCAGCGCAGCTGAAAGATTCCTGCATGGTGGCCTTAATCTTTTAGGCCCACGAGTTTAATGCTGCTGAAAACCCTAATAATTTATAATAGGTGCATAAACAATTACTTAATGCCAACAAAAATGCTGTTCTGCAGATCACTCCTGGCACTGGTCCCTCAAAATTATTAGGTTTGTTTTTAATGCATTTTTTAAGTTTAAAAACACATTTTTTATCTGATTTCCTTGAAAGCACAAACAGACAGGTTTGCGTTGAAATCTTAAACAGACTAGTTTCAATTCCAGCTGCTTTAACCCCCCCCCCAAACACACACAAACAATACCTGCAAAATCTGAGTGTCCAAGAAACCTTTGCTGCTTTCCCTCTCGCCCCCACACACATTTCCATATTAACTTTTGTCCACCTCTAGTTTGTCATGGCCGATGTGTTTATAGACCGAGGCTATATTTCCAACTCTCCCTCTTGCTTTCTCCACCCATCCCATCCCATCCCACTCTCCCCTGCCTTACTATCCCTAAATGTGCATCCTCCTTTTCTGATCGCCCTTGTTTACCTGAATTCATAAATCCCAAAGTAACTGATTTTTAAAAAAAATAACCTCTATTCACTGAAGGTTATTAGAAGAGTTTTGGAGGCCACTACACAAGTGGGAGAAGCAGAATCTATCTTTGGAGGAGTAGCTCTGTCTTCCCCGCACCTGCTGCACCAATCACTGCTCTGCTGTCAGTCCGACCTTCGGACAGTTTCGGGTTGACTGGCTTAAAAAGGATCAGAATCACGAAGGTTGGAAGCCGCAGCGCAGCAACTGACAGGCTGACGGTTCTGATTTTTGTTTTAAAAGCCGGTCTTTCAGGTCAGCAGCTTTGCCTCTGGCTGCTCAGGACAGACGAATTCCATTTACAACGTTGAGCCCGGGCACCCCTAGCCCTGGTGTTTTGTACTGGCTGTACCCAGCTCTCCCAGGCCCAGTCCAGCATATTTACTTTTAAAAAAAATTACATTTTGACACTTACCTCCCCTGAAAGAAATGCTGTTAATATTCTCTTGTTTCTCAATAATGTGTGTTCCAGCACAAATAGTAGCCAGTGAAAAGCAATGTTGCTTTGGGGACTGGGTGGCGCAAGGTCCAGCAGATTGTCTTGCCTTTGGGCCTTGGGTTAATGCTCTGTTCAAACCAATGGAATAAAACTCTGTTGGAGAATTGGTTCTGGGAACTGGAGTACAGGGGGAGGAGGGGAGGTTGTGGCATTTAAAACCATAAATGGTTGTGGTGTATTCAATATTTATACCCAAGGAAATTTGTAAATCTAATTTAAGTTGGATTAATGATCACTGTTTGCACCTTGCCATCTTCAATCTCTGAGTAGAAAAAAAAACTAATATAGGAAGAACCTGATAATAGAGTAATGGAAGATGCAAATTGTGGAAAGGTGCTTTGTGTTGTCAGGAGTCCCCTGCACTGGGTCAGGGGGCAGTAAGTCCACAGCGGCTGCTGAGCATCCTTGGAGCATGTTTGCATTGATTGTAAATGTGCCAGCTGATAATCCCCACACTGCTGCTTGGAGCAGCCATGTTTAATGCATTTGCAGATTTGTCCTGGTAGCTGTGATCTCAATTACCCCCTGGCATAAATTCCTCTCTCCTACCTAATAGAGGTACTGCTGGGATTAGCCTTTAGCAATATGAGGAGGATCAGGAGTGAAAGATTGCTTATCATATAGGGTAATGTTCAATTAAGCATTCTTCAGCCCTCCACAAACCAGTTACCTACCCGCGCTCCTTTCTCCCCACCCCGTGTCTCAAACTGCTCTCTCCATACTTTGCCCCCTCACCTCGATACCCCATGCTCTGCCTCCTCACCTTGATACCCCATGCTCTGCCCTTACATTGAGCTTTTGTACAGCCCAGGATGGATGAAAGACCCCATGCCTCCACTGGGTTTTCTGAGTAGTATGCAATGTATGCCGGCTGCTTCCTGTTCACAATCAACAGTCTGTTGGTGGATGCCAGAGATGGGTGACTATCTCTGAACACTATGCTGGGTGTTGATCCTTGACTGCTTTGTTTGTTCTCCTGCAGGGCTTTTTCTGCAGCACAGAGGAGGATTTTAACGACTGGTGTAAAAGAATGAAAATGGTACGACTAATTCTTTTAAAATTAATTGGATCCTCACAACCAAACTTTTCTTCAGGTGGTTCTGTTAATCTGTTCACCTTCATCTTTTCCATGCAAAGCAGCCCATGTGGTCACAGAGCCTAGAAAGCATCAAACACAGGAAGAAAGACCGTTTCCTCATCCCTGTTTTTAATAGTAAAACAACTTGTAGAGATTCTAGTATCTGAGCATGTCATTACACAGCAGCAATTTAAAGTGTGCAGAAGTGTCTACCTGAATTGGAACGGTCAGCCATGGCCCAGTGATGGCACTCTCACCTGAATCAGAAGTTCATACTGACTTTGCCTGCATATGCTTCAAAAAAATGTATCCCATTTCCTGTGAAGAACTTGTGAATACTCTGAAGAAGGGAGGGGAGGTATATGGATGCACTTTATTTTCCATGGTAGATAGCCCATGGCATTCCTCAAGGTAAGTCAGGCAATCTTATTTTGAGGGCATGGGTTTTATACCCTGTAATGCAACATATAATGTGGTTCACACTTAACTCCCCTCTAAAATAGCCTAGCAAGCCACTTGGTTGTATCAAACCAATACAGAAAAAAAGCACCGTGGGTATACCTACACCACATGGACTGCAGCGGTTCAAGAAAACAGCCCACCATCACCACTTCGAAGGCAATTAGGGATGGACAATATATGTTGGTGCTACCAGTGATGCTCATGTCCCAAGAAGGAATAAAAAAATTATTCTAATGAGAGGATGCTATGCTCCTTTTAAGGCAACAAAGTAATTAACTAAACAAAGACTTTGGTCTTTGAGTTCAATTAATGTTTAAGGGAATATTGCTTATTGGCTTTAAACTGCAGCTAAGAACTACAGTTAAGTTTTTGTGGAAAAAAATATGGCCTTTGCCTATGCAGATGGACCAGTTTTAATATTACTGGTAAACTTCTAATGGTGTTTTACTGTAAGTCAGAAAGTATGCTGTTTTATAAGTACAGGGTCATTAATACCACATCAACACAATAATATTTTTCTGCTAAAGAGTTTCTTTAAGATTACAGCGTCTAATTGATGCAATAAATATTTTGTCCTCCTTGAGAGTTCTTTTGTTTTTTTACAAGATAAATTCTATTTTTAATGACATGGCTTCCTGGGAATTTGCCATTTATTTTGGGGATTGAATTCCATGCTTGTCCATTTTTCCCTGAGAACCTTAAATGATTGGCCTTGATTGTCATTGCATGTTCCTCATATCTGTGATATGATCGTTCACCTCATGGGGGTTTATTCTACAACATCCCACCTGTCACTCTGTGTGGTTCAGCACTAATTTAGTATTCAACCAGCTCTCCTACATATTGTACATTTGCTGTTGGAGCAAAGCTTGGTCCGTTGCCAGTCTCTCTTAGAACTTCTCTCTCTCTCTTGGCAGATTTCACAGGAGAAGGATGCGCTACTGATGTTTGAGCTGATGGATTATCAGACTGCTCGCTTCCCTGATGTCCATTGTCTTACTCTCGGTAACAAAATGTTTCTATTGAATTCAAGTCCATTGCTGTTGTGTGAGCTGCACTAACTCAACCTGAGAATGTTAAAGTAACCAGAATCTGTCTGTCTTCAGACTTTACAGATTCCGAAAGGCTGGAACGATTCTTTGATTCTGAAGATGAAGATTTTGAGATCCTCTCGTTATAAAACAGGACCATTTTTGAGTTTAATTTCTCAAGAGCAAAGTGTTTGGTGATTCTCATGCAGCCAATATTCTGAAGGATTGGCAAATTGGCACAGGTTTCATGGATTCACATCATTACCATCAGTGCACTGGGATCCTCAGATGGTGCGCAATGTTCTGGTCCCCACTGAGAGGATATATCCTTCATCTGTGAGCTCAGATCATCCTGTAGACTATTTGATGACTAAATGCAAACCTGCCTCTGCTTTACCAACACATCATATTTATCATGTTCTTAAGCAACAGTTTTTTGTTGTACTTTAGAAGTGTATTTGGAGGACATCATTTGAAAGCTCCTAGGATTTTATCCAGCAGCTTGTTCATCAGCAGTCCTGCAGCAACGGAATGGTGTCCTGTTGGAGCATCAAGAAATAAAAAGGAAAATTGGACAAGATTGCAGGCAGCTTGGATTCTCTGCTCTGTCATGTCGACAAGAACTTGTGTTAAACCATCTCTCTTCATACTAAGTTGGATCCATTAAACCCGAGTTAGACAGAGAATTGTAGGTAAACCTCGGATTGTTAACGTTCTGGTATGGGAAGATTTTCCTTAAAGGGGTGTGACTACTGGCTTCCTGTATAATTGGGGTGATTCATTTCCTCTTAAAGGGGTATGACCAATTGCCTGTTAGCTTCTGCTCTCTTAATGGGCTTGAAACGCACCAATTTGACCAGTGTGTGGCAAGAAGAAAAAGCCACACTGTGGTTCACCCGTATTTAACGAGAAGGAAAGGCCACACTGTGGTTGACTATGTTTGGTGAGAAGGAAAGGTCATGCTGTCTTGTGGATCAATTATCATGTTCAGTTTTGTTCTGTTTATAAGGGCAGGTTTGGGAGGCAGAGAGAGTAGCTCAACAGTGCCACTACCACTAATCTTACAATTGTTTTTGGATCTTAATGTGTGTTGGACTTGATCCAAATTAAATAGAGGACCAAATGACATGCATCAGTCCTTTAGAGCAGGTTACTGAATCATAATCAGGGACATGAGCATAGTACAAGTCCCAGCCCTGTCTACTGGCTCCCAGTTTCACCATGCCTACATTTAGCTAATGGAGGTTAATGATGCTGATGAACAGATGGGCCCAGTTTGATGTCTGTCCCAATGTATTCTTTCTGACTATATTTGAAGAAGATCCTGCTATTGCTTTGGGGAGGAGGGGAGTGGTGACAGATGACTTAACTTCCAGTGGACTCCATATTCATTAGAAGGGAGGTTGTTTGCTGCTGTATTAAAGAGTAGAAATAGTAAAGCACAATAGTAAATAGTATTGGTTGCCATTAAACCCACAAAATATTTCAGTTAACCAGTTCATATAATTAACATATAAGAATATGAACTGTTTTAATTGTATGAAGTATACTTGCTGCTGTTGACATTGTGATTATATCAGATTATTGTTTTAATAACTTATCAATGCATAAAAACATTCAAGCAAATAAGTGTGTATTGGTGTGAGATGAAGAGAAGGGTAAAGAATATTACTACAACTTTAGATACTAAATTCTTTTAGTCAGTCCTCCCCAAGTTATTAACCTTTTTAGAAAAGAGGCTGGTGCTGGCTATCTGCCATGTTAATAGGGTTGCCATGGTTTTGTGTCAAGATTGACTGTGACAGCTTGTTTAATACAGGTGACAGTTAATGGGGATTTGGACATGTTCTCAACTTCATTGAAAAGGAAAGTACGATTATTGTGGAAAAGGGCCAATTCTGCCAGCCCACTTATAATTACTGTAAACTAGCACCTATTTTGAAGAGGCTGACAAATGGACTGCTGAAATTATAATGTATCTGAATAAATTGTTTAAAATAATGGAATAATAGTGGAACAGATTATATTTTGCTTTTGGCTGATGTGGGGAGACTGCATTCTCAACTTTCCTTTCTTCTTGACTGGCAGTTAGTTTCAACTGAACAAGTTTGAACCCGTGTTCAAAGTGCAGTTAGTTACTTGTAGAAGCCCCATACTTCCTATGGCCTGAAACCTGCAGTTATGTCTGCCACAGATTAACAGTTGCTGTGATATTTTGCACTAAAGACCCACCAACTCCACAAGTCTATAAATAACCATGTTTTTCAGCTTAAACTAATAGTTGAATTTACTTATACGTGAGGTAATTATGCCAGAACTGGAAGCAACACAGAAGGCAACACTCATTAGGGTTTCACACCTGCCAAGGCCTAAGCGAATGCTTCTTTGAACGTCAACTGGAACGAAACTCTGATAATTCAGCTCATTTAAAATGAGCTTTATCTCCTTCCTC
This sequence comes from Cetorhinus maximus, assembly GCF_964194155.1. Lineage (NCBI taxonomy): Eukaryota > Metazoa > Chordata > Chondrichthyes > Lamniformes > Cetorhinidae > Cetorhinus > Cetorhinus maximus. Next base: position 12,131,642 of record NC_135897.1, read on the forward strand.
AGTCTGCAAATTTGCATAAATTAACATTTCAAAAACTAGGAACAGAAGTAGCTCTTACTTAGGAACAGGGGTTGCCCTTACACCCCCTTGATCCTACTCCGACATTCAATTATATCCTAGCTGATCTGTACCTCAAATCCATTTATCCATATCCCTTAATACCCTTATCCTAGATAAATCTACCATTGAGTCTTGAAAGCTTCAGTAACTCCCAGCATCCACAATATTTTGGGGGAGAGAATTAGAGGTTTCCACTACCCTTTATGTGAAAAATTGTTTCCCAATTTCACTCCTAAATAGTCTAGCTCCAAGTTTTTAATGTTATGGCACTTTGTTCTCCACTCTCCCGCCTAGAGGAAATAGGTTCTCTGTATCTACCCTATCAAATCCTTTTATCATTTTAAACATCTTGATTAAATCACTCAGCCATCCAAACTCCAGAGAATACAAGCCAAGTTTATTTAACCTGTCTTCACAACTTAATCATTTAAACCCCTGGTATTTGGTGAATGTGTGCCGCCCCCCTTTCTTGAGGTGCGATACACTAAGTTGAACACACTACTTCAGATAGCTTCTGACTAAGACTGTACAACTGAAACAAATTCTTCCCTTTTGCATTTCAGCCTCCTTGCGATCATGGTCAATATTTCATTGCTTTTCTGACTGCTTTTTGTATCTGTGAACCAGTTTTCAGTGCAAACCAGCACCAACTAACCAACCACACAATCTCAAGGGGCGAGCCCAAAGAGAAAACTCAAAATTGAGGATGGGTTTGGGGGAATTCTCAAATTCCTCCCTGTTCCCTCAAGGTCATCTAACATATTGCAAGGAGACCACACTGAGTTTTGGATGACCACAAGTTTGCAGAGGGTAAAGTGTGGGAGGCCAGCCAGGAGTGCATTCTAATAATTAAGTCTAAGAGATAATTAGATGTGGATGAGGGTTTCAGCAACGGAAGAACTGAAGCAGGGTGGAGTCAGATGTTAGAGATGGAAATAAGTAGTCTCTGTGATGGCATGGATATGTGGTTTGGAAGCTTATCTTGGGGTCAGATATGACACCAAAGTTGCCAACGATCTTGTTCAGCCTCAAGACAGCTGCCAGGGAGAGGGATGGAGTCAGTGATGAGGTAGTGAAGCTTGTCGTGTGGACCAGTCTTTCCAATATTTAACTGGGGGAAATTTCTGCTCATCCAGTACTTGATGTCTGACAAAGCAGTCTTTCAATAGAGATAGTGAAGGGATCAAGAGGGGTTGTGGTGAGGTAAAGCTGGGTCTCAGCATTCGTGGAAACTGATGTGTTTTCAGATGATGTCTGCATATAAATGAGAAATAGGAAGAGGCCAAAGATAAATCCTTGTGGAAGGCCAGAGGGAAGAGAAGCCATTGGTGATTCTCCAGATGTGTGCAGTCTCATCCAGTTGAAAGATGGAGGAGAGGCGTCGTAGAGGGCTGTCAGTAATGCGAATGGATCAGAATGGGGCGTGGTCATGAGTGGAGTTCAACAAGGTACCATGTTTGGCGCAACACATTCATGTAAATCATTAATGAAAATTATTGACTTTTAATTTGCAGCTAATACCTTAATGTGAAGCACAGCCTAGTAATTCAAATCAAAATCTTTCTTTCCATTCTGTCATATTATTGGGAATAGGCTTATAGTTGGTTGCTACCCTTCAATATGATAAATGGTGTTGTGCCTTTGGGTTTGGAAAGGTTTAGGCACATTTCTAAAAATTAGTGGAACCTGTTAAAAGGTAACTAATTAAGAACCTGGGTAATAATTCATAAAAGCTTCACAAGCAGTGTGAGATGGAATTGGGGAAGATTTTAAATAGTATTACTAAGATCATCATGTATAAACCAAAGAGCACAATTTTGAGACCCTATGAGGGATATGTGGTGGATATAGATTTGCTACAGTCCTTTCGAAGCAAACTTGACAACTTCCAGAGTAAAGGTAGCACTATAGAGCTTATAGAGGGAAAGTTGCCAGTTACTGTAAGTCTCTTGGAACTTTAAGTTAGGAAATCTGAGGAACTTCCCAGAGTTCATCCTGAATTGGCTGTTTTTTTTTAACCCACAAAGGTTGCGCTGTCTGAACGGGATGTGTTTGATCCATTCTCCTTTACACACGTAAAAAATTTGCCCTAGTCAGGTACAAGAAAATGTGCTGCCTGTTTTCTCTAACCCTGTCAGCCTTTGGAAGACTCCATGTATTACACAGCTTACAAATATTGAACTCTCTGTGCAAAGGAGACTTTCCTTATTCATTCTCAGGTGAGCACCGCTGGCAAGGCCACCATTTATTGCTCATTCCTGACAGTCCTTGAGAAGGTGATGGTGAGCCATCTTCCTGAACCACTGCAGTCCACGTGGATGAAGGTACACCCACAGTGCTGCTAGTGTTTTCGAAATTTGATCCAGCAATAAGAAATTGTGTGATATGCTGAAGTTAGGATGATGTGTTACTTAAGTGGGTCTGTTCCCAAGCACCTTCTGCCTCTCTCCTATATGGTGCAGATCATTGGTTTTGGTAGCCTTGGTGATTTGCTGCAGCTCAGCCTGCAGCTATAATAAACATTTACTCCTTTCACCATTAGCGTAAGGTGATGTTTAGGCTGCCAGATAGTTTTGAAATTTTTGTGCTATTGCAGCTGCATCAATTCACTATTTCATCAAAATTCTGATTTGTGCCTTAGAGAATCAGGTGCCCACTCTAGCAGCCATGGCAATTACATGGCTGGGTCACTTCAGTTTCTGGTCAATGGTGGCCTGCCAGGATGCTGATAGTAAGGGACACAGCAATGGGGAGATGGCCATTACCTGTCATTTTTGGGGTGCTAATGGTGCTTATCAGCCCAAGCCTGCATATGGGCATGCACTGCTTCAGTATCTTAGAAGTGGCCAAAGTAACTGAACATTGTATTCATTAGTAAATATATCTACTTCTGATTAAGATGGGGAGGGGAAGTCACTGATGAAGCAGCTGAAGATGGTGAGGCCTAGGCCTTCTCCCTTTGGTTTTTTAACTGCCCATCATTCATGACTGGATATGGCAGGATTGCAGAATTTGACGATCCAAATGAGAGAGAAAAGGACTCCAAACAATGCCTAAGTCAGCACATTTATTCAAATCGAATTGAGCACTGTGTAAAAAGGAAAATTTCCAATGTTCATATCTACTCTATTGAGACAATAAGGATGTATCAGCCCAAGGGGAATAACAACCCCTGCCTAAGTGTTAAATTATTAGAATTGGCACCATCTTTCTTCCTCATTGGGATATATTTTACTTGAGGGGAATTAAATATCTCCTTAAATATCTGCCACTGTTCATCAACTGTCCTGTCTTGTAGTCTTTCTGCCCAGTCCACTAGGGCCAAATCTGCCCTCATACCTATGTAGCTACCTTTCTTTAACTCCAGAACACTAGTGTGGGACTCAAGTTTCTCGCTCTCAAACTGAACTTGAAATTCTATCATGCTATGGTCACTCTTCCCTAGAGGATCCTTTGAGATCATTAATTAATCCCATCTCATTACACAAAACCAAATCCAGAATAGCCTGCTCCCTGGTTGGTTCCACAACATATTGCTTCAACAAACAATCTCTAATACACTCTATGAACTTTCCCTCAAGGCTATCCTTGCCAATTTGATTAGTCCAGACTATATGCATATTAAAATCACCCATGATTATTGCCGTGCCTTTCTTACAAGCTCCTAGTATTTCCTGGTTTATACTGTGCCCTACTGCTGACCTATTGTTTGGGGACCTATAGATTACTCCCACCAGGGACTTCTTTCCCTTGCTAGTTCTTATTTACCACCCGGCCAATCTTTGTGTCATCCGCAAACTTACTAATCCTACCCCCCCACATAGTCATCTATGTCGTTTATATAAATCTCATTTCTTGAATACGTTTGGTTAACAAAATTCTATTATTCTCAAATTTGAAATTTAGAATTGATCTGGCATCATTTGCAGAAGAGAAATCTAAACTTCAACCTCCCTTTTTGTATAAGCATTTCCTAATTTCACTCTGGAGAGATCTGGCTTTAATTTTTAAAACTAGTCCCAGTCTCCCCAACCAGCAAAAAGAAGTTTCTATCTCTTACCTTTATTTCAAACTTCAATAAAGCCATCCCTTTACTTCCTAAATTCCAGGGCGAACAATCCTAGTTTCTGAAATGTCTCCTTGTAATTTAACCCTTAGTCCAGGTATGATTCTGGTAAATCTACACTGCGCTCCTGCCCAGTAGATCCTTCCCAGGAGCGTTCAGTTACTCCAGGTGTGGTCTTACCAAGGGCTTTGCATAGCTGTAGCATTACTTCTAGACTCCCAAATCTTGTATTCTAATGCCCTAAATATAAAGGTTAAGTTTTTGGGGTTTCAAAATCTAACTTTTCACTGCACTTAGCTTAGTTTGAGTCTGCCAGTCCTGTAGGTTACTGGCACAGTTTGATCCCTTTTTCCAGTGTGGGATGGAAATCAATGAAGCAAGTTCAGTCATGGAGAAAGAACCGATAACAATACAGACCCTGTGGAAAATTGTTAACTGGTCTCAACTCAGGGGTGCTCGTTACTGTCATTTACTGTAAACCCGCACTGGTTTAAGTTTCACAAGCAACATTGGCTCAAGGCAGGAGGAGGATGGGGAGCTCAGGAGGGAAAGGGTGTAGGACTAGCAGGAAGGTAAGGGAGGGGGGGATGGCTTGGGACGGGGTGTTCAAGGTGAGAGGAGCGCAAGGTTTTAGCTATTGGGTTTGATGCTGGAGTATCTGCTCCTCTTTGCTGTTTGGGATCCAGCACTGGGAAGTGGGATACCTGAAGATAATCAGATCTGGATGCGGAGCACCTTTCTAAATAACAATCAGAATCCATGCTCACTAATCACGAAAGCTAAAATGCTGGGTGCAGTTGAACTGCACTGCAACCTGAGTCAGTGTAGGAGTGAACTGAACAGGGAATGTTGGTGACCAAGATATAAATATTCAGTTTTATTTTTCTAATACTGCATGGCTTGTTTTCATAAAAAGGGACAAGACTATCCCATTCAAACATCCCCTTTAAATGCTTGGCGGCAGAAACAAGTTCTTTCTTAGCACCTGATGGAACATAGGTGAATTTGGAAACTGGAGTTGAAGGCAGTGACCAATATTCTCGTCAGACCTCCACATCCCCCAAATTTCTCATCCACTGTGCAGGAAAGAAGGATCTTATTTCCAGAGTTCTCCGATAGGCTCCTCGCTGGCTTTCTCTATGGTTTTCTTCACTTTAGACATTATCTCCTGGTGTAAATCTTCAATACTTTGAGAAGCATCTAATCTCTGTTTCATTAAAATAAAGTTAAAACATAGTTAAATTAGCTTTCAACTGGTCAATGTCGCAGAAAGTGTTTTCAGCGTTATTCCCATGGGTGACATCCCCCCACACTGTGTTCCCCCACCCCACTGAATTATTTTACTTCGTGGTAACAATGACACGCCCAAGGTCATTGATGCTCCACGTCTTCCTTTATAAAATTATGGCCCATCTCAGATATCCTGCCCATACCTGCCAATTTAGACTCTCGTCTTTCATCAGCTCTTCAAACTGTTGAAGCACCAGCTTCTGGAAGGTAAGGTTTTCGTACCGCTCATTGCCAAAGCCCCCTCGCTTCATGGCTATCGAAGGGTTAAGATGAAGGAAGAGGATTACATCAGGCTTTGGAATACCACTGTCTGGTTGTTTGCACCATTCCAGTGTGAAATCCTATTTGAGGAAGCAGTTCAAGTAACATTAGACAAGGAGGTGATTAGCACTCATTAATAAAACATCTTTCTCACGCAGACGGACAGTGACTTGATGATCCATAGTTTTGGACTGCCTCATAAGTAGAAACACCTTTCCTACATCTACCCTATCAAGCTCCTCTGTAATTTTAAAGACCTCCACCGGATCATCTTTGATGAAGTCTCAGCAAGCAGCTTTCCATCTTCTCACTGAAGTCTAAACAGATGTCAACAGTTTTCTTGTCAGTAAACTAACTCACTAACTCCTCTGTCCTGGCCAATATTTACCCCTCAACCAACATCACTAATTTGCACATTGCTATTTGAAAATTGGCTGCCGCGTTTCCCACATTACAACAATGACTTGCACTTCACTGGCTGTGAAGGATTTTGGGGACATCTTGAGGTTGTGAAAGGTGCAACACGAATGCAAGTCTGTCTTTCCCTTTGATCGGTATCTGTCTTTCTTTTTCCAAACCTTATCCTTCAGTTCTGAAGGTTACGCACCTCGTAATTTATCTTTTATAAAAGCAAAATTCTGATGAGACGTCATCTTGACCTGAAACATTAATTCTGTTTCTCTCCACAGATGCTGCCAGACCTGTTGTGTACTTCCAGCATTGGTTGTTAATCTATCTTGTTTTTGTGCAAATACCCAGCATTTGAAACAAGGCACCATATCAATCTTAAATATAAATTATCAGTTCCAACACAGTTCCCTGATCTTGTACGTGTTAGGGAAAAGTAGGAAGATGTGTCTGAAACCCCTTCACTAAAACTGGTTTACACATCTTACAGATATACTTTTCGCCTGCTGCTACTCATTTTGTTACTTACTGGTTTTGCACCTGTGAAGGCAACTCCAGAAAAAGCATATCTATCCAGGATTAGAGTGATCCCTTGCTGTAACTTCTCTTTAATCAGTGGCCTGGAACACAGAACAAGTAAATTATATGTCACAACAGTAAGCACAGTCCAATGATTCCAGGGAACCCACAGCAAACACATGTTTCAACAAGAGATCGTTCTGGTATTCTCCACCCATAAGTGTGAAGCCCCTTTTCCTGTATCACCAAGTTACATTTTACATAAAGACAAGAAGGAATGATAGAGTGGTTATGTTACTGGACTAATAACCCAGAGATCTGGTCTAATAACTCAGAGATCTGGTCTAATGCTTTGGGGAGACAGTTCAAATCAAGGTATTTGTAACCATCTTCAGACAGAAGTGTGGAGTGGATGGTCAATCTCGGCATTCTCCAGAAGTCTCCATCACAGATGTTAATGTGATTCACTACATGTGATATCAAGAAACAGTTGAAGGCGCTGGCTACAGCAAATGCAATGGGCCCTGACGACATTCTGGCAATAGTACTAAAGACTTGAGCTCCAGAACGAACTGTGCTGCTACACAAGCTTTTCCAATTCAGCTACAATACTGCCATCTACCCAACAAAATGGAAAATTACCCAGCTATGTCCTGTCCATAAAAAGCAAGACCCATCCAATACGGTCAATTACACCCCATCAGTCTACTCTCAATCAGCAGCAAAGTGATGGAAATTGTAATTGACAGTGCTATCAACTGGCACTCACTCAGCAATAACCTGCTCACTGATGCTCAGTTTGAGTTCTGCCAGGGCCTATCAGCTCCCGACCTCAATACAGTCTTAATCCAAACATGGCCAAAAAAGCTGAGTTCCAGAGGTGAGGCAAGAGTGGCTGTTTTTGATATCGAGACAAAGTTTGACCAACTGGGGCATCAAGAAGCCCTAGTAAAATTGAAGTCAGTTGGAATCAGGGAAAAATCTTTCCACTGGTCGGAGTCATGTCTAGCACAAAGAAAGATGGTTGTGGTTATTGGAGGTCAATCATCTCAGACATTACTGTATAAGTTCCTCAGGGTGGTGTCCTAGGCCAACCATCTTCAGCTACTTCAACAATGACCTTCCCTCCACCATAAGGTCAGAATGGTGATGTTTTCTGATGATTCTACAGTTTTCAGTTTAATTCATAACTCAGATACTTAAGCAGTTGTGCCCACATGCAGCAAGACCTGGATAACATTGGGCTGATAAGTTGGCAGGTAACAACCACATCATACAAGTGCCAGGCAATGATTAGCTCCAACAAAGGAGAACTTACCACCACCTTTTGACATTCAATGGTATCACCATGTCTCACCATCTCCCAACATCAAAATCCTGGGGGTCGGGGGAAAAGAGGGGGTCACCATTGGCTGGAAACATAACCAGACCAGCCACAAAAATACTGTAGCTACAAGAGTAGGTCAGAGGCTGGGAGTTCTACAGCAAAACACAAGTCAGCAGTGGTGATAAATACACCCCAGTTGCCTGGATGAATGCTGCTCCAACAATGCTCAAAAATCTCAACACCATCCAAGAGAAAGAATCCCACTTGACTGGCACCCAATCTACCACATTAAATATTCACTCCTTCCACCACTGATGCACAGTGGCAGCAGTGTGTACCAGCTACAAGATGCACTGCACAAGGCTCCTTTGACTATTCCTTCTAAACTTGCAACTTCCACCACCTAGGAGGACAAGGGCAGCAGATGCATTGGAACACCACCACCTGCATGTTCTCCTCCAAACCACACACCATCCTGACTTGGAACTATAATTACTGTTCCTTCATTGTCACTGGGTCAAAATCCTGGAACTCCCTCCCTAACAGCACTGTGGGTGTACCTACACCACATGAACTGCAGCAGTTCAAGAAGGCAGCTCACCACCACCTTCTCAAGGGCAATTAGGGATGGGAAATAAATGTTGGCCTAACCAGTGACACCCATATCCTGTAAACAAATAAAATTAAAAGCAACTGGATTCTATAATGTGTCGATCCAAACCAATCCCAATTATACTTCAAGCTAGGAGTGGAAGGCAACCAGAACAGAATAACTGATCCAAAAGTGTGCTTTTACCCAACACTTTGCAACATGCACTCCCTAGAGAGAAAGTCTCCAAATTTACATTCTGAAACAAAGTGCCTTAGGAATCCCTTACACTCGTTCCCATCTGTTGGCAGCAAACAGCAGATGCACAGTGTGATCATTCAGGTTATTCTTCTTCTCCAGGTATAAGCTGATCAAGTGGCCAATTTCAGTCCCTCTGTCTGAAAACAAATGAGACACTGATCAGGGTTGTCCACTGCCATGTTTTCATTCAAGAACATCAACTTGCATTTATATAGCACCTTTAATGTAGCGCAACAGCTTCACAGGAGTGTTAGGAAATAAAATTTGACACCAAGCATCATGCGGGGTGATGTGTTAAGATAAGTGCCCAAATGTTTGGTCAAAGAGGTAGGTTTTAAGGAGTGTTTTAAAAGAAAATAACGGTAGAGAGGTTTAGGGAGGGAATTCTAGAACTTGGGGCCTTGACAGCTGAAAGCATTGTCACCAATGGTGAAGCAAAGGAAATCAGGAATGTGCAAGAGATCAGAATTGTGGAAGCACAAAGATTGCATAGGGTGGAGGGGATTACAGAGACAGAGAGAAACGTTGCCACAGAGGGATTTGAAAGCAAGGATGATAATTTTAAAATTGAGGCATTGTCAGACCGGGAGGCAGTGTAAATCTGGGCACAGTACGATGAGCCAACAGGATTTGGGGAGGGTTTGGACAACATGGTTGTGGATGAACTCAAGTTTACAGAGGGTGCAAGGTGGAAGACCGACCAGGAGAGCATTGGAATAGTCGAGGCTAGACACAACAGAAGAACGGATGAGGGTTTCAACAGCAGTTAAATCAAGGTAGGGTGAAGATAGATTATGTTACTGACATTCAGCAACAGTTCCGCAGCATTACCCAGGTATTCTCATTCTCATCATGGCTCTCTATACAGACAGTAACTCTAGCAAATATATGTTAAAAGCACAAATTAATCTTAATATTAATGTCCAAAAAAGCCTGTGATTGGAGATAGAAACAGAAAATGCTGGAAATACTCTGCAGGTCTGGTTGCTTCCATGGAGAGGGAAACAGAGTTAATGTCTCAGATCAATTACCTTTAATCTGAATTGCAGTGAAGGCGAAGGTAACAGAAGAAGAACTCAGTGTTGTGCCAAGTTCAAAATTCATTGAATTTGGGGGTGTAAGGGGACAATGCTACAGCCTTTTCTAAGAACAAATTGTTCAGAGTCAAAGGGGATATTGTGAATACAGGGCAAGGAGTGAGTTTGGAAAATGGAATGGGTCCAGAGGAAAGTGAATAGAAAGGAGGATCTGAAGGGGTGTTGGTACCCGTGAGTTGTTGAATCTGGTGATCATTCAGACCTGAAAGGAAGAAAACAAATTTTGTTGTTAAAGTGCTGGATGAGACGAAGGAGGAAATGAAACTGTGGACCAGAACAACTTTGAGATAGAGTGAGTTGGTGTTGCTGAAGAGAGGTTGAGAGTGTGTACATGGTGGCATTGCATGTGGATTGACAGCGAGAACAGAAGTCCGAGGAAGGCCAGGTATCTTGGAGATATTGGTAATTGTTGGTGGGGCCGAAACACAGAGTGAAATTTCAGTAAGAATCCACGTGGAATAAATCAGAGCTGGAGACGGTTGCTAAGAAAGGGGATGTGACTGTGAAAGCAAGTTTTGTAAATACTTGACCAACATGAGGAGGGATATAGAAAGCAATGAAGGCTAACAAGGTAGAAGAGACAAACAGAAATCCTGGAAAGAAGATCACAACTTCTTCAAGCATTCCTGGAAGAGGAGTGGCAGTGAATCAAACACAAATACAAAAATAAAATACCACAAGTGCTGAAAATCTGAATTAGAAACAGAAAATTCTGGTCAGGCAGCATTTGTGGAGAGAGAAACAGAGTTCACGTTTCAGGTCAATGACCTTCCATCAAAGCTGGACATCGTTCCTCCCTGTCTTAACTTGTCTTAACTCACTGGGGATAATGCGCCGTAATATCAAGCCCCACTGTTCCCCAGGCCACAACAAATGTGAAAAAGTTTGATCAAACCACCAGATTTCCCCAATTCTACCTGTTTAATTTATGTTACCAGAATACGAGCACTAGGTTTGTAAACTTAATAAGTAAGTAACTGTTTATAGAACAGTCATTAACCAATGGCAAAAGAAATAAATATGAACTGCTAATTTCTAACTCTATAATAATCGAAACTCTTCCTCTTCTTAAATCCCTACACACACGCACGACACATAAGACACACAAAACATCGATTTTAAGGGTGGAATAAAACAGTTCAATAGCACCAATCTGGAGTACAGGATTCGATGGGTTGATTTTGATTGATATCTTCCAAATTCCTTTCAGTTCTTGTTGATGACACAAGGTGGTCTTACAGCACTTTCAGTATTTAGTTCACTGGTTGAGCATTTGCTTTTCAATGTCTCTAACAGTGATTTTCCCCACGGCCTCTTGACAGGGGTTTTCAGAGAGAGTAGGTTATAGAGATATGAGAAGAAAAGCCAGCTAGCTATTATTGTGAAATTACTGGAAGCTTCCACACACAGGAGAAAGAAGTTTTAGGTCTTGTTCTTCTCACACAAAACCGGTCACCTGGTCAGGAGCCAATTAAAACACTGTTGCCAGGCAACTCCCCTGGTCCAGGACTTCCAGCACCACCATGTCCATCATGGCACGCTCCGTTTCAGGACCACAACATTTTATATATCTCACATCCTGTTCCAGTGGACATGTCTTTCAACCTGCAGCCATTGTAATTTTAATCCCCGGTCCAACAGAAAGTAAAAAGATATGTCTCTTACAAACTCTTCATAATCTTTAACTCAGTAACATTGAAAAACATTCCAAGGTGATGTAGAAATCTGAAGAAAGTTATAAAACTCATTCCAAACTGGTGTTCCACCATCCCTTAAGCACCCAACATGCTTCACCTTATCCTCCTCTTCTGCTTGCAGTATTAACAAAAAAACATCTTTCTGCAGGTGAGAAGGTCCAGAGAAATAAATATCTGTGTGGGCATGGACTATTAATGATGGTGTGTTACAATACATTCATACTTTATAACAAGTAACTACACTCCAGAAATACTGCATTGGCTATAAAACACTTTGTAACATTCTGAGGTCGTGAAAGGAGCTAGATAAATGCAAGTTTTCCTCTCTTTTCTTCTGTTGTTTTGCCAAGTAACTTTTTGCCAAGTAATTTATCAGTTAAGTACAAATTGCCACCTCCACTCCCAAAACCAACATAATTAGAACAGCTTAAATTTTCACAAAGTGGGTGGATTATTGATCAAGTGCCAATCACACTTTATAAATAAATCCCAAAGGAAATTTTAGTTCTAGGTTACTTAGTTTTCTAACTTTATGTTAACTCCAGTTAAACAATATCGGGCCACAGAGATCAGAGATTCCAGTCTCTGCTGAGTCAGTCCTTTCAGGACAGGAAAGGGCCGAGGAATTCGAAATACACTAAGCAAACAAGCAGCCCAAAATCGCAGGGAACAGCCGGGGGTTGCCATCCCAGCCCAGTGATTCCTGCTTGGCCCAGTACACCGGAGACACTCCATGGGTTCGCTGGTGGAGCTCCATCAGAATCAGGAGAAAATAAATGAACTGAATGGGGGTGGGGGTGATGAGGAGGGGTGGGGGTGATGAGGAGGGGTGGGGGTGATGAGGAGGGGTGGGGGTGATGAGGAGGGGTGGGGGTGATGAGGGGTGGGGGTGATGAGGAGGGGTGGGGGTAGGGGTACCGGGATGGGGGAGGGGTGGGGGTAGGGGTACCGGGATGGGGGAGGGGTGGGGGTAGGGGTACCGGGATGGGGGAGGGGTGGGGGTAGGGGTACCGGGATGGGGGAGGGGTGGGGGTAGGGGTACCGGGATGGGGGAGGGGTGGGGGTAGGGGTACCGGGATGGGGGAGGGGTGGGGGTAGGGGTACCGGGATGGGGGAGGGGTGGGGGTAGGGGTACCGGGATGGGGGAGGGGTGGGGGTAGGGGTACCGGGATGGGGGAGGGGTGGGGGTAGGGGTACCGGGATGGGGGAGGGGTGGGGGTAGGGGTACCGGGATGGGGGAGGGGTGGGGGTAGGGGTACCGGGATGGGGGAGGGGTGGGGGTAGGGGTACCGGGATGGGGGAGGGGTGGGGGTAGGGGTACCGGGATGGGGGAGGGGTGGGGGTAGGGGTACCGGGATGGGGGAGGGGTGGGGGTAGGGGTACCGGGATGGGGGAGGGGTGGGGGTAGGGGTACCGGGATGGGGGAGGGGTGGGGGTAGGGGTACCGGGATGGGGGAGGGGTGGGGGTAGGGGTACCGGGATGGGGGAGGGGTGGGGGTAGGGGTACCGGGATGGGGGAGGGGTGGGGGTAGGGGTACCGGGATGGGGGAGGGGTGGGGGTAGGGGTACCGGGAACGGGGAGGGGTGGGGGTACCGGGAACGGGGAGGGGTGGAGGTACCGGGAACGGGGAGGGGTGGAGGTACCGGGAACGGGGAGGGGTGGAGGTACCGGGAACGGGGAGGGGTGGAGGTACTGGGATGAGGGTTGGGGGAGGGGATGGAGGGAGGGGTTGGGGATTGGGGGAGGCGTTGGTGCGGTGGAGGGGGTACCGGGATGGGGGAGGTGTGGGGGTGGAGGGGTCGGGGCACTGGGATGGGGGGGGAGGGGTGGTACCGGGAAGAGGGTTGGGGGGGGGGGGGGGTTACCTGGATGGGGGTTGGGGGAGGGGAGGGGGTACCGGGATGGTGGTTGGGCGAGGGGAGGGGTGGGGGTACCAGGATGGGGGCGGGGGTACCTGGATGGGGGAGGGTGAGGGTACCGGGATGGGGGAGGGGGAGCAGTGGGGGGTACCGGGATGGGGTGGGGTGGGGGTACCGAGATGAGGTGGGGATGGAGGTACAGGGATGAGGGAGGGGCGGGGGTACCGGGAAGGGGGTTGGGGTACCGGGAAGGGGGTTGGGGGAGGGGAGGGGGTACCGGGATGGGGGTTGGGGGAGGGGGTACCGGGATGGGGGTTGGGGGAGGGGAGAGGGTACCGGGATGGGGGTTGGGCGAGGGCGTGGATACCGGGACGAGGGTTGGGCGAGGGCGTGGATACCGGGACGAGGGTTGGGCGAGATCGAGGGTACCGGGACGGGGGTTGGGCGAGATCGAGGGTACCGGGACGGGGGTTGGGCGAGATCGAGGGTACCGGGACGGGGGTTGGGCGAGATCAAGGGTACCGGGACGGGGGTTGGGCGAGATCGAGGGTACCGGGACGGGGGTTGGGGGAGGGCGGGGCTGGGCTACCGGGATGGGGGATGGTTCTACCTGGGATGGGGGTATCGGGATGAGGATGGGGGGAGTGGTGGGGGTACCTGGATGGGGGTATAGGGATGAGGATGTGGGAAGTGGTCGGGGTACCAGGGTGGAGGTATCGGGATGAGGATGGGGGGAGTGGTAGGGGTACCTGGATGGGGGAGTGGGATGCAGGAGGGGTGATGAGGAGGATTGGGGGTACCGGGGTGGAGTGGAGTGGGGGTACCAGGATGGGGGAGGGGTCGGAGTGCCGGTATGGGGGAGGGGTAGATATACCGGGTTGGGGGAGGGGATTGGGGGTGGAGGGGGTACCTGGATGAGGGTTGGGGGAGGGGAAGGAGGGAGGGGATGGGGGTTGGGGGGAGGGGATGGGCAAGGGGTGGGGATACCGGAATGGGGAGGGGTGGGGATACCGGTTGAGGATTGGGAAGGAGGTACCGGGATGGGGATTGGGGGAGGGCTACTGGGATGGGGGAGGGGTCGGGGTACCGGGATGGGGAGGGGTGGGGGTACCGGGATGGGGAGGGGTGGGGTGGGGGTACCGGGATGAGGGTTGGAAAGGGGGTACCGGGATTGGGGGTACTGGGATGGGGGTTGGGCGAGGGCGATGGGTGGGGGTACCAGGACGGGGTTGAGCGAGGGCGTGGGTACCGGGATGGTGGTTGGGCGAGATCAAGGGTACCGGGACGGGGATTGGGCGAGTGGTGGGGGTACCGGGACGGGGGTCAGGCGAGATCGAGGGTACCGGGACGGGGGTTGGGCGAGGGATGGGGGTACCGGGACTGGGGTTGGGGGAGGGCGGGGCTGGGGCTATCGGGATGGGGGAGGGGTGGGGCTACCGGGATGGGGGATGGTTCTAACTGAGATGGGGGTATTGGGATGAGGATGGGGGGAGTGGTGGGGGTACCAGGATGAGGGTATCGGGATGAGGGTTTGGGAAGTGGTGGGGGTACCGGGATGGGGATGGTGGAAGTGGTGGGGGTACTGGGATGAGGATGGGGGGAGTGGTGGGGGTACTGGGATGGGGATATCGGGATGGGGATGGGGGAAGTGGTGGGGGTACTGGGATGAGGATGGGGGAAGTGGTGGGGGTACCTGGATGGGGATATCGGGATGGGGATGGGGGAAGTGGTGGGGGTACTGGGATGAGGATGGGGGAAGTGGTGGGGGTACCTGGATGGGGGTATCGGGTTGAGGATGGGGGAGTGGTAGGGTTACCGGGATGGAGTTTGGGGGTACCGGGGTTGGGGGGAGGGGTGTGGGTACCAGGACTGGGGTTGGGGAGGTGGGGAGTGGGGTTACCGGGATAAGGGTTGGGGAGGTGGGGGTACCGGGGTTGGGGGGAGGGGAGGTGGGGGATGGGGTTACCAGGATGGGGGTTGGGGAGGTGGGGGATGGGGAGGTGGGGGATGGGGTTACCGGGATAGGGGTTGGGGTGGTGGGGGATGGGGTTACCGGGACTGGGGTTGGGGAGGTGGGGAATGGGGTTACCGGGATGGGGGTTGGGGAGGTGGGGGTACCGGGGTTGGGGGGAGGGGTGTGGGTACCGGGATGGGGGTTGGGGAGGTGGGGGATGGGGTTACCGGGATAGGGGTTGGGGAGGTGGGGGATGGGGTTACCGGGATAGGGGTTGGGGAGGTGGGGGATGAGGTTACCGGGATAGGGGTTGGGGAGGTGGGGGATGGGGTTACCGGGATAGGGGTTGGGGAGGTGGGGGATGGGGTTACCGGGATAGGGGTTGGGGAGGTGGGGGATGGGGTTACCGGGATAGGGGTTGGGGAGGTGGGGGATGGGGTTACCGGGATAGGGGTTGGGGAGGTGGGGGATGGGGTTACCGGGATAGGGGTTGGGGAGGTGGGGGATGGGGTTACCGGGATAGGGGTTGGGAGGTGGGGGATGGGGTTACCGGGATAGGGGTTGGGGAGGTGGGGGATGGGGTTACCGGGATAGGGGTTGGGGAGGTGGGGGATGGGGTTACCGGGATAGGGGTTGGGGAGGTGGGGGATGGGGTTACCGGGATAGGGGTTGGGGAGGTGGGGGATGGGGTTACCGGGATAGGGGTTGGGGTGGTGGGGGATGGGGTTACCGGGACTGGGGTTGGGGAGGTGGGGAATGGGGTTACCGGGATGGGGGTTGGGGAGGTGGGGGTACCGGGGTTGGGGGGAGGGGTGTGGGTACCGGGATGGGGGTTGGGGAGGTGGGGGATGAGGTTACCGGGATAGGGGTTGGGGAGGTGGGGGATGGGGTTACCGGGATAGGGTTGGGGAGGTGGGGGATGGGGTTACCGGGATAGGGGTTGGGGTGGTGGAGGTACCGGGGTTGGGGGGAGGGGTACCGGGGTTGGGGGGAGGGGTACTGGGGTTGGGGGGAGGGGTGGTGGAGGGATCGGGAGATGCAAAGGTAGGGGGATGCGGCCGTAAGGGGAAGTGGGCGGGATAGAGTGTGTGGAGACGGGGATCAGAAAGAAGCCGCCGCTCCTGATGCCTTACCCGGGAACCGCAGCACCTCGGCGGCTTGGCCTTGCTGCCGCAGAGCCTCCTGCAGCTTCCGACACTGGGTGCTTTTCCCAGACCTATCCATCCCCTCCAGCACAATCAGAGCCCCGCGCTTGGCCGCCATCAGAGCCGCGCAAATAGAGCTCTGCACCCATTGGCTAATGTCCTGACAAGCCGAGCACCCATTGGCTACCGTCCAGAAACAGGCCATTGGCCAGCTCCCTGTCAGACCGTGCACCCATTAGCTACCGCTCGGCGACAGGCCGAGCACCCATTGGATCGACAGTGCTGGCACTCATTGGCTGGCAGCAAAAGACTAGGCTACCAACTAACACAAAAACAGAATTACCTGGAAAAACTCAGCAGGTCTGGCAGCATCGGCGGAGAAGAAATCAATTAACGTTTCGAGCCTTCATGGCCCTTCGGCAGAACTGAAGCATAGTTAGGAGACGGGAGAAATATAAACTGGTTTAAGAGGGAGGGAGGGAGGGAGGGAGGGACGTTGAGGGTGTGGTGATTGTGGAGATGAGCAGATAATCAAAAGATGTCACAGACAAAAGGAACAAAGGGGTGTTGAAGGTGGTGATATTTGTCTAAGAAAAGCGCTAATTAAGAATGGATGGCAGGACACTCAAGGTACAGCTCTAGTGGGGGTGGGGTGGACAGACTAACAAGGTTTTAGTTTTAGATTTAAAAATAATGGAAATAGGTGGGGAAAGAAGAATCTATATAAATTATTGAAAAAAAAAGGGGGGGAGAGAAACGGGGTGGGGATGGGGGGGAGGGGGAGTTTAAGATCTAAAGTTGTTGAATTCAATATTCAGCCCGGAAGGCTGTAAAGTGCCTAGTCGGAAGATGAGGTGCTGTTCCTCCAGTTTGCGTTGGGCTTCACTGGAACAATGCAGCAAGCCAAGGACAGACATGTGGGCAAGAGAACAGGGTGGAGTGTTAAAATGGCAAGCGACAGGGAGGTTTGGGTCTTTCTTGCGGACAGACCGCAGGTGTTCCGCAAAACGGTCGCCCAGTTTGCGTTTGGTCTCTCCAATGTAGAGGAGACCGCATTGGGAGCAACGAATGCAGTAGACTAAGTTAGGGGAAATGCAAGTGAAATGCTGCTTCACTTGAAAGGAGTGTTTGGGCCCTTGGTCGGTGAGGAGAGAGGAAGTGAAGGGCAGGTGTTGCATCTTCTGCGTGGGCATGGGGAGGTGCCATAAGTGGGGGTTGAGGAGTAGGGGGTGATGGAGGAGTGGACCAGGGTGTCCCAGAGGGAACGATCCCTACGGAATGCCGTCGGGGGGGTGAAGGGAAGATGTGTTTGGTGGTGGCATCATGCTGGAGTTGGCGGAAATGGCGGAGGATGATCCTTTGAATGCGGAGGCTGGTGGGGTGATAAGTGAGGACAAGGGGGACCCTATCATGTTTCTGGGAAGGAGGAGAAGGCGTGAGGGAGGATGCGCGGGATATGGGCCGGACACGGTTGAGGGCCCTGTCAACGACCGTGGATGGAAAACCTCGGTTAAGGAAGAAGGAGGACATGTCAGAGGAGCTGTTTTTGAAGGTAGCGTCATCAGAACAGATGCGACGGAGGCGAAGGAACTGAGAGAATGGGATGGAGTTTTACACGAAGCGGGGTGTGAGGAGCTGTAGTCGAGGTAGCTGTGGGAGTCGGTAGGCTTGTAATGGATATTGGTGGACAGTCTCACCGTCCAAGGGCCCAAACACTCCTTTCAAGTGAAGCAGCATTTCACTTGCATTTCCCCTAACTTAGTCTACTGCATTCGTTGCTCCCAATGCGGTCTCCTCTACATTGGAGAGACCAAACGCAAACTGGGCGACCGTTTTGCGGAACACCTGCGGTCTGTCTGCAAGAAAGACCCAAACCTCCCTGTGTCGCTTGCCATTTTAACACTCCACCCTGTTCTCTTGCCCACATGTCTGTCCTTGGCTTGCTGCATTGTTCCAGTGAAGCCCAACGCAAACTGGAGGAACAGCACCTCATCTTCCGACTAGGCACTTTACAGCCTTCCGGGCTGAATATTGAATTCAACAGTTTTAGATCTTAAACTCCCCCTCCCCCCATCCCCACCCCGTTTCTCCCCCCCGCCCACCCCCCCCCAACCTTTTTTTTTCAATAATTTATATAGATTCTTCTTTCCCCACCTATTTCCATTTTTAAATCTAAAACTAAAACCTTGTTAGTCTGTCCACCCCACCCCCACTAGAGCTGTACTTTGAATATCCTGTCTTCCATTCTTAATTAGCGCTTTTCTTAGACAAATATCACCACCTTCAACACCTCTTTGACCCTTTTGTCTGTGACATCTTTTGATTATCTGCTCATCTCCACAATCACCACACCCTCAACATCTCTCTCCCCCCCCCACCCCCCCCCCCCCGCCTTAAACCAGTTTATATTTCTCCCTTCTCCTAACTATGCTTCAGTTCTGCCGAAGGGCCATGAAGGCTCGAAACGTTAACTGATTTCTTCTCCGCTGATGCTGCCAGACCTGCTGAGTTTTTCCAGGTAATTCTGTTTTTGTTTTGGATTTCCAGCATCCGCAGTAGCTTTTAGCTTTTTGTTTTTAGGCTACCAACTAACTCCTGCTGCAGTCAAGAAACTGGCGCTCTCTTTGGCTGCCGCCTAAACGCCTGAGCACCAATTGGCTGTTGCCGCCCCGAACACTGATTGGCTGCTTTCGGACAGCCCCGCCCCTACACAGTGCGCGACCAACGGACAGGCAAACGGAAGCAAAATGCTGCAGGTACTGGAAACCTGAAATAAAACCTGAAAATGCTGGAATATCCAGGAGGTCAGGCAGCGTCTGTGGAGAGAGAACCAGAGTTAACGTTTCAGGTCAATTACCTTTCATCAAAACTGTAAAGAGTTGGAGATTTAACAGGAAGATAAAACCAAACTATTGGGATGCTGAAAATCTAAATTAAAAATAGAAAGTGCTGGGAAAGCTCAGCATGTCTGACAGTTCAGTTCTGAAGAGTTATATTCAACCTGAAACATTAACTCTTGTTTCTCTCTCCACAATTGCTGCTGACCCGCTGAGTATTTCCAACATTTTCAGTTTTTATATTAGTGATTTACCAGGTTCTAAGTGACAGGGAAGGAACAAAAGGGAATATCTGTTATAGGGTGGGAGGCAGGAGAGATTAAATAAGAAATTATGGTGCAAGGCTAAAGGGAATGATAATTATAAAATCATAGAGTATAAAATCATACAGCACAGAAGGAGACCATTTGTGCCATTGTGCCTGTACCAGCTCTTTAGATTCTACCTAATTCTATCTGAGTAGTCCCACTCCACTGCTTTTTCCCCATAGCTCTCTAATCTTTTTTCTTCAATTATTTGTTGAAAATTACAACTGAATTTGTTTCCACCAGTCTTGCAAGCAATGCATACCAGATCATAACAACTCACTTGTGCAAAAATGTTTCTTCATCTCACCTCTAGTTCTTTAGCTAATCACCTTTAATCTGTGTCCTCTGGGTCCTGACTCTTCTCCTATTGGAAATAGGCTCTTCTTATTTACTCTATCAAAACCATTCTTGATTTTGAATACCTATATCAAATCTTGTCTTGATCTGTGCTCGAAGGAGAGCAATCCCAGTTTCTCCAGTCTCTCCACATAACTGCCTCAGTACTATCTTAGTAAATCTCATATGTATTCTCTCTAGGGTTTTGATACCTTCCTAAAGGGTAATGCCCAGAATTAAAGACAATAGTCTAGCTGAGGCCTAACTAGTGTCTTATACGGATAAACAGAACTTTCTTGTTTTTGTACTCTATTCCTTCATTAATAAATCCAAGGATGCCTTTTTGACAGCTTTCTCAGCTTGTCCTACCACATTTATTGTGTACAGGTCTCTCTGTTCTGTGTTAAATTTCATCCATCATATGTCTGCCCATTTTACCAGTCTATCTATGTCCTCCTAAAGTCTGCTACCATCTGTCTCACTGTTTACTGCATTTCTGAATATCCTTGTAATTATGCTCTGCATAGCCAAGTTCAGATAATCAATACATCAAAAAAATGCAATGGTCCTAATACCGAACCCTGGGGAATACTTTACCTCCCTCCAGTCTGAAAAACAGCCATTCATCACTGCTTTCTATCCCTTAGGCAAGTTTATGTTATCCATGTTGTCATTGTCCTTTTAATGGGCTTTAATTTTGCTAACAAGTTTATTTAGTGTATGTGAAATGCCTTTTGAAGATCCATATACAAAACATCAACTGTGTTACCGTCATCAAGCCTCTCTGTTACTTCATCAAAGAATTCAATCAAGTTGGTAAAACACAACTTTCCTTTAACAATCCACGCTGTCTTTCAATTATTAGTGCCTACTTTTCCAAATGCCAATTAATTTTGTCTCAGATTATTGTCTCTAAATGTCCCCCACCATCAACATTAGGCTGACTGACTGACTGGTTTTATCTGTCGCCCCTCTTTTGAATAGGGCTGTGATATTTGCAATCCTCCATCTCTGGCATGACCCTCTTATCTAAGGGGGATTGAAAGCTTTTTGGCCAGACCCTCCACAATTTCCATCCTTACTTCCGTCAGTAATCTAGGACATATCCCATCTGGACCTGATGTCTTTTCTCCTTTGAAGACTTCTTCCTTCCTTGGTTCTCTCCTATGCCTAGTGGCACATGAGGCGGACAAAGCACATGCTTACATCTGTTTCCATGATTAATTTTTCCTGGAACAGGTCAACCAGCTGTTGCCAGAGGCTATAGTTTGAGGGGTGCCACTCCACATCAAGCATGACTGACCAGGAGACTCTCCCACTTTTACCGACAATCAAACAATCCAACAATCAACCCGTTTGGCCACATTATGAATGTACCTTCTATGGCCATCAAGTCCTGGAGTGGGACTGGAACCTAGAGCTTCTGGCTCAAAGGCAGGAAGGCTGCCCACTGTGTCACAAGACCTCCTCCCTTTTAAGACTGCCAACTTTATAAGCACATCCTCTTTAGCTATTTTTATCCAATTTAATATCATTTCTGCATGCTCCTTTACTGTTACATTGGCAGTATCTTATCTAGTGAAGAGAGATCCAAAGTATTCATTTAGTTTCTCAGCCATGTCCTCTGCTTCCACAAAACTATCTTCTTTGTCACTAAGATCAAGGCCATCCTATTAGCTGCCTCTGCTACTTTCCTCACTTCCACTAGCCCACCGGGCCAAACTCCCCCTAACGTCCCCCTTCCCTGCCTAGCCCTGAACTCACATCTTTCTCTAATTTCTTTCCTATCTCCCCTTCATGACCTCTTGTCCATGAAACCCCACTTCCTATTCCCACTAAGCTGCTGACCACCAAATTCCCTTCCTTCTACCCATGTTCACTGATATTTTTAACAGTTCTGTCACATCAACTCATGTCCCTCGCTCCTTTAAATCTGCAATCACCACCTTTCTCCTTAAAAAAACAGCCCTCGACCCCACAGTCCTTGCAAATTACAGACCCATCTCCAACCTCCCTTTTCTCTCCAAAGTCCTTGAACATGTGTTACCTCCCAAATCCATGCCCATTTTTCCATGTTTGGGAACTCCACGTTTGAACCCCAATCAGGTTCCCGCCTCTGCCACAGTACTGAAACAGCTCTTATCAAAGTCACAAATGACACTGGATGTGTCTTTGACAAGTGTAAGCTTTCCCTCCTTGTCCTTCTTGACCTGTCTGCAACTTTTGACATGGTTGACTCCACCATCCTCCTCCAACACCTTTCACCTGGTTTCATTCTTATCTATCTAATTGTACCCTGAGTATCAGTTACAATGGTTTCTCCTCCTGCTTCCACACCATTATCTCTGGTGTTCCCCCAAGCATCTATCCTTGGCCCCTCCTATTTCTCATCTACATGCTGTCCCGGGCTACATCATTCAAAAGCACGGTATTAATTTTGACATATATGCTGATGAAACCCAGCCCTACCTTACCACCATCTCCCTTGATTCCTCCACTACTGCTATATTATAAGACAATTTATCAGACATCCAGCACTGGATGAGCAGATATTTCTTCCAACTAAATAATGGAAAGACTGGAACCATTGTCTTTGGTTCCCAACCCAACCTCTAATTCCATCCCCCTCCTTGGCAATGGTCTGAGGCAGGACAAAATTGTTCACAACCTTGGTGTCATATTTGACCTGAAATGAGCTTTTAACCACATATCTTCGCCATCATTAAGACCAACTACTTCCACCTCACAACTGTCTGTAACAAACTTAGGCATGATAAATAAGACAGCAAGACCGTCAAATTGTAGCAAAAGTGGAAATAATTATTAAGCATAAAATGTGATTTGATAAACTAGGCAGTGATTATCATAGTTTAACAGGTTATACTTCAGTTTCAGCACTGGATAACAGAACACATAAAAACCCGGATTCAATTTCTCAAACTTCTGTAATCTGCCCAGATTTCTGTAATTCTCTGATCACGGGTGGGGGAAATCCCTAACAAAAATAAAAATAAAAATACCTGGAAAAACTCAGCAGGTCTGACAGCATCTGCGGAGAGGAACACAGTTAACGTTTCGAGTCCGTATGACTCTTCAACAGAATTAAGGAAAAATAGAAAAGGGGTGAAATGTAAGCTGGTTTAAGGGGGGGGTGGTGGGACAAGTAGAGCTGGATAGAGGGCCAGTGATAGGTGGAGATAACCAAAAGATGTCATAGACAAAAGGACAAAGAGGTGTTGAAGGTGGTGATATTATCTAAGGAATGTGCTAATAGGTGACATTAAGGGTAGAAAGCAGGAGGAGCAAGGTACAGATAGCCCTAGTGGGGGGATGGGATCGAAATAGGCTAGGTAGAGATAAAACAATGGATGGAAATACATTTAAAAATAATGGAAATAGGTGGGAAAAGAAAAATCTATATAAATTATTGGAAAAAAGGG
This sequence comes from Cetorhinus maximus, assembly GCF_964194155.1. NCBI lineage: Eukaryota > Metazoa > Chordata > Chondrichthyes > Lamniformes > Cetorhinidae > Cetorhinus > Cetorhinus maximus. Next base: position 12,155,097 of record NC_135897.1, read on the forward strand.
GGATGGGAAAGGGGGTGGGGATGGAGGACAGAGTTCATGATCTAAAATTGTTGAACTCAATATTCAGTCCGGAAGGCTGTAAAGTGCCTAGTCGGAAGATGAGGTGCTGTTCCTCCAGTTTGCTTTGAGCTTCACTGGAACATTGCAGCAGGCCAAGGACGAACATGTGGGCATGAGAGCAGGGTGGAGTGTTGAAATAGCAAGTGACAGGGAGGACTGGGCCATGCTTGGAAAAGAAGGGAAATCCCTTCTCTTTTGGTTTTCCTTCTCTCTGTTGTTTTGGACGTGATTTCAGCCTCCTTTCTTGTGCCCCAAACAGTTAATTAGTCCTCTCCTATACAAACCATTTGAGCTAATTAACTGGTTACCAGGACACCCTAATTGGTCCCTGTTAGTCAGTTACTTAGAGGTGTCAGCTGTGGCTCAGTCCATAGCACCCTCGCCTTTGAATCAGTAGGTTGTGGGTTCATGTCTCACTCCCGGAAACCAAGAACTGTGATTATACTCGATAGAGTTGCAATCTGTGACTGTTGATAACTGGAAAGAACTTTAGTCAGTTACTTAGAGGTGTCAGCTGTGGCTCAGTCCATAGCACCCTCGCCTTTGAATCAGAAGGTTGTGGGTTCATGTCCCACTCCCGGAAACCAAGAACTGTGATTGTACTCAAAAGAGTTGCAATCTGTGACTGCTGATAACTCGAAAGAATTTTTTTTTTAGTCAGTTACTTAGAGGTGTCAGCTGTGGCTCAGTTCATAGCACCCTCACCTTTGAATCAGAGGGTTGTGGGTTCATGTCCCACTCCCGGAAACCAAGAACTGTGATTGTACTCGAAAGAGTTGCAATCTGTGACTGTTGATAACTCGAAAGAATTTTTAGTCAGTTACTTAGAGGTGTCAGCTGTGGCTCAGTTCATAGCACCCTCGCCTTTGAATCAGAGGGTTGTGGGTTCATGTCCCACTCCCGGAAAACCAAGAACTGTGATTGTACTCGAAATAGTTGCAATCTGTAACTGTTGATAACTCGAAAGAGTTTAGTCAGTTACTTGAACATGGCCGCGCATGGAAGCTAACCTAGGAGCTTTCAACACATAGTGTAAACCATGAAAAGTAGTTTTAAAAGTTCTTACCCGTGAGCATGACACACTGCATCTCCACACTCTATTGCTTTTGTACACACAGCATTCTCTGCACACTTTGTGACTGCAGATACTACATGTACATCACACCGACATTAAACACCAGTCCCAGTGTATTCTAACATCGAGCACAGGATCGGCTACTGTATTCCCGACTGGAAATTTTTGCCCCCTTTCGCCGAACTTCTTGATATTCAGATTTTAACTTCCTGCACAAAAAATCCTAGGCCCTGTTCTATGTCGACCTTAAGCACAATAGTTCCCATGTTCATAAGATTGCTTATCAGCTAGGTTCTGCTTCCAACCAGCTTGGTTCAGTCTTATACGATTACAAGTCATTTTATGCAAGCATAAGTCTTTTCAAGCATGTACGCAGGCTAAGGTTAGAAAAGTACAATTAGAGTTTGAACTCTGATACTTGAGGTTAGGTGGAGGCATTAAAACCATATACTTTGAATGCTGACTTAACTCCCTTGTAAAGCATGACTCAAAAACATGACTTTCTCACAATACTGCCCACCTTGAGGGTGAAATATACTTGCTGATCCCTCACTAATGACTACTTCCCATTGAAAAATGAAGTGAACTCTATGCTATTAGTTTTCTTTATTCCATTTGCAGACCAAGCATCTCAAATGACAGAGCATGATAATGCCACCAATTAACACCAGAACCTGAATCAGGATCATCAACATTGACAATTTCCTGAGCCATGGGTGTTGCCAGACATTCTAGACAATTTCCCACCATGACCTTTTGCCTAGTTTCCTCATCTTGTTGCCCCTTCATTTATTATCCTGTTTCACTTTGACTAGATGCTGCTATGAGGTGGCTGTCCTCTCTTATGAATTTTAGATTTAATGAGAGAGGAGGTATCGGATGTCCAAGCTGTGCAACTGCTTTGAGCACCTCCCCTTGCATTGAAAGGTTTAGCTCAGTGATGTTGTAGACTGATACAGGTAACAAGACATGACTCCTTATTCGGCGATCTGGGCTGGCTTAAAACAAAATGTGGCATATCTCTTCTCCATACCACATCTCACAGCCAGTGATGGTATTACAATAGGTTCCCATGTAGAGATATATGTATCTAACATGGTCTTTTCACCACTCTGGATAGTCATGTCGCATGTGGATGACTCCTGATCCAATACAAAACCACAAGCTGCCTTCCTAGGATTCCTAACAATGTACTGACATATGTAAACTCCTCTTCCTGAGCGGCACTCAATATTTGGGCTGTCCCTTGTGTAGTTTTGGGTGATTAGAATAGTTGGGGGAATGCAAAGGATACATGAATATTCCGTTTTGAGATCCTGATGGGGTCCACTTTAAAAACCTCCTGTTCAGCATCCTCACGTAAGCGGGGCAACCACAGAATCACTGGCACTATGGTCTTATTCTGAAAGTCTCTATTTCCTTTTACTAAGTGGGACAATTCATGCCGTTGTGCTTCCCTTGTTTCATTATGATCTGTAAACCATGCTGATCATACTGTCATTTACAAACACTGATTAATTCGTGACCCCGTAGTGAAGACGCCCCTAGGTAGCAGTAATCATAATATAATTGAATTTTACATTCAGTTTGAGGGACAGAAGAGTGGGTCTAAGACTAATATTTTAAACTTAAATAAGGGCATGCAAACAGAGCTAGCGAAAGTGAACTGGCAATTTAGGTTAAGGGATTAGTCAATAGAGATGCAATGGCAGACTTTAAGGGGATATTTCAGAATACACAAAATGAATACATTCCAATGAGAAAGAAAGTTTCTATGGCGAGGACCCACCATCTGTGGTTAACTAAAAGATTTAAAGATAGTATCAGACTTAAAGAAAAAGCGTATAATTGCGTAAAGATGGGTGGCAGGTCAGAAGATTGGACAGAATATAAAAAACAGCAAAAAATGACTAAAAGATTAATAAGAAGGCAAAAATTAGGCTGCGAGAGAAAGCTAGCTAAAAATATAAAGACAGATAGTAAGAGTTTCTGCAGATATTTAACAAAGAAAAGAGTTAACAAAGTGAGCATTGGTCCTATAGAAGGTGAGTCTGGGGAATTAATAATGGAAAATAAGGAGATGGCAGAGGAATTGAACGGTATTTTGCATCGGTCTTCACTATAGAGGACACAAATAACATCTCAGAAATAGCTGTAAATCAGGAATTAGAAGAGACTCAAGAAAATTACAATTACCAGGGAAGTTGTACTTTGCAAATTGTTGGAACTGCGGGTTTCAAAGTCCCCGGGTCCTGATGGATTTCATCTTAGGGTCTTAAAAGAAATGGCTCATGTGGTAGTTGATACGTTGGTTTTAATTTTCCAAAATTCACTAGATTCAAGGAAGGTTCCATTAGATCGGAAAATAACAAATGGATCTCCTTTATTCAAAAAGGGAGGGAAACAGACAGCAGGAAACTATAGGTCAGTTAGCTTAACATCTGTCATAGGGAAAATGTTAGAAGCTATTATTAAAGACATCATAACAGGACACTTAGATGAATTCAAGGTAATCAGGCAGAGTCAACATGGTTTCATGAAAGGGAAATCATTTTTAACCAATTTATTGGAGTTCTTTGAAGCATTAACATATGCTGTGGATAAAGGGGAACAAGTGGATGTACTGTACTTAGATTTTCAGAAGGAATTTGATAAGGTACCACATCAAAGATTATTGCGGAAAATAAAGGCTCATGGTGTAGGGGGTAACATATTGGCATGGATAGAAGATTGGCTAACTAACAGGAAACAGAGAGTAGGCATAAATGGGTCTTTTTCTGGTTGGGAGGATGTAACTAGTGGTTTGCCACATGGATCAATGCTGGGGCCTCAACTCTTTACAATTTATTTAAATGATTTGGATGAAGGGACCAAAGTTTTGGTTGCTAAATTTGCTGATGACACAAAGATAGGTAGGAAAGTAAGTTATTAAGAGGACATAAGGAGGCTACAAAATGATATAGATAGGTTAGGTGAGTGGGAAAAGATCTGGCAAATGGAGTATAATGTAGGAAAATGTGTAATTGTCCATTTTGGCAGCAAGAATAAAAAAGCATATTATCTAAATGGTGAGAGGTTGCAGAGTTCTGAGATGTAGAGGGATGTACATATCCTAGTGCACAAATTACAAAAGGTTAATATGCAGGTACAACAAGTAATTAGGAAAGCAAATAGAATGTTATTGTTTATTGCGAGGGATATTGAATGAAAGAGTAGGGAGGTTATACTTCAGTTATACAAGGCATTGGTGAAACCACATCTTGAGTACTGTTTACAGTATTGGTCTCCTTTTTCAAGGAAGGATGTAAATGCATTGGAAGCAGTTCAGAGACGGTTTACTAGACTAATACCTGGAATGGCGGGTTGTCTTATGAGGAAAGGCAGGATAGGCTAGGCTTGTATCCACTGGAGTTTAGAAGAGTAAGAGGTGACTTGATTGAAACATATAAGATCCTGAGGTGACTTGACAGGGTAGATGTGGAAAGGATGTTTCCTCTTGTGGGAGAACATAGAACTAGGAGTCACTGTTTAAAAATAAGGGGTAGCCCATTTAAGACAGAGACAAGGAAAATTTTTTTCTCTCAGAGGGGCGTGAGTCTGTGGAACTCTCTTCCTAATATGGCAGTGGAGGCAGAACCTTTGAATATTTTTAAGGCAGAGCTATATAGATTCTTGATAAGCAAGGGGGGTGAAAGATTATTGGGGGCAGGCAGGAATGTAGAGTTGAGTTTAAAATCAGATCAGCCATGATCTTATTGAATGGTGGAGCAGGTTTGAAGGGCTGAGTTGCCTACTCCTGCTCCTAATTTATATGTTCGTATGGAATTCAATTATTCTCTATAATATCACTGAGCCCAGCCATAACCTGATCTAGCATATAGCTCCCATAAATGGAGCATATAATGGCTTTGGCTATGTCTCTCTTGGCTTCTCCCATTGTGGTGGCCTAGGCAACTACAGGGAACCCATTTAGTGCTAAAAGGGTTAACGGGGAAGTTGAATTATATGCCTAGGCCTAAAAGAAAAATACTGCAGCCTTGAGAACAATACCATCTTGTCTGACCACAATTGTAGGATGAGCCCTGAGACATTCCATTTTGTTCTTTCTCAGGCCAATGTAATCAGGATTGTGATAAGCATTTGCGTAAGCACTATGTCTGTTGTGCTGGGAATGAAAATTTACTGAAATATGGATTGGTCAGTTAACTTAAGCAAATAAGCAGATAGGTTTGTGCAAAATTTATTGATTGGCTGTAAAAATGCTTTTAACAGGTCTGTGTGTATTCTGCTATGAGGCTGTACAGTAGCTCTTTTGTGTGCTGTCTCCCTTGTGCACAAGTAATAAATGGGGTTTCTACGTATTAATGATGCCTTAGTGTGATTAATCTCTGATGCCATATCCTCGATCAGTCTGATAAAGGCTTCTTGAATTTGTTGGAACGTGGCTATCTCATCCAGGCTGTTGAGAGATTTTGAATCAATTCCCTAACCATGTCCTTGTTCTCCTTATTTAACCCTCATAAAATTCCCTTTAGCTGCCTCCTAATTGTCTCACTATGTTCCCACAGTACCTGCTGTGGCACCGATACCGATTCATTCCCACAATTCCCTCTTCCTTCTTTGCCTTTTCTCAATTTAAGCCATGTTTAGCTTTACTGGCATACTCTCTAAATCCCATGATCCCCATTTATTCTGGGCACAGTTGTTTGTCAGAAACTCACTATCTTCCTCACCAACTGATTGTAAAATGTTTGTTATTCTCTTTGGCACAGTCCTTGGGGAAGGAGAACAAAAATAGAAACAGAAAATGCTGGAAATAATCAGCAGGTTATGGCAGCATCTGTGGAGGGAAACAGAGTTAACGTTTCAGACCTGTGACCTTTCATCAGAACTGGGAGAAGGGGAATGTCTTCAAAGTTTAGTACAACAGGTACAATCTCATATCTCACATTGTTGTATAATTGTTTTTATGTACAGGTAACCACTAACCCATTTGTTGATCCTTCACTCAACTGTGGGCATTGTAGCTCATGGTTTTGCTTATTTTTCCCTCCTTTTTTTCTCAGCTTTCCTCTTCCTACCCACCACTATGCATCTGTGAGCTGTCCTTCTTTTCCTCACTCACTATGGCACATACTGTTCTGGCCAAGTCAAGTTATTTCTGCTTTCTCCCAGATAGGGAATACTGGACCCTCTTGTAACATTTTGTTATTCTATCATGAGGTGTGGCATCTGTCATGACCAATGCAGTTGGTACAGCTGAGTTATTTAAAATCCCCAGAGGGAAACTTTAAACAACTGTCATAAACTATAATTTTAAGTGTTATGTTTGAGATATGACTCTAAATTCAGGAATCAGACCACCAGTTCAAAAGGTTTTACATTAAACTAAATGAAACATTTTATTAACTTACACAGATTAAAATATATATACACATGGCTACAAATTACTACTATCATAACTTTTAACAAATTCCCAAACTGATCTCCATTTAGGCACCAGCAACCCATAGACTTAACCAGACACCAGGCAAAGCATTTTCACCTTACGAATTCAAAATGAAGTTCATTTCACTTTGGTTCCCGTGGAGCCAGGTGGAGGCTTGCAGCTGCCTTTTGATCTTACATTGCCTCTGCTTTGCATACCCAAAATGGTTGTCTTGTTATACCTACTACTGCCCATTGAATGTTAATTCTCATTGTATCAATAACCTCTGAAATAAACCTCTCTAACAATAAAACCCCTTTCATAGTACCAATTTTATTAGTAATATAAGTATATTGCTTGGTAGCTGCTAGATAGGTCTCCGTTTTCATCCTACTTCTTGAATGCTCTATTCAAAAAATGCAAATGCACACTTTCTCTCTTACATATCAAAGCTAGTACATATCAAAGCACCCAGACTAGCTGGCTTTAATCCAATTAAGACACACCCACAGACTAAATCTCTATTTTAAAAGAAAAATAATTTTCAATAATATTATATACATTAATAGCTTCATGACAGCATTGCTAGCAAGGCCAGCATTTGTTTCCCATCCCTAATTGCCCTTGAGAAGGTGGTGGTGAGCCACCCCTTAAACCACTGCAGACCATCTGTTGTAAATACACCCACAGTGCTGTTAGTAAGGGAGTTCCAGGATTTTGACCCAGTGACAGTGAAAATATAGTTCCAAGTCAGGGTGGTGTGTGGCTTGAAGGAAAACATGCAGATGGTGGTGTTCCCATGCATATGCTGGTCTTGAGGTGGTAGAGGTTGCGGGTTTGGAAGGTGCTGTTGAAGGAGCTTTGGTGAGTTGCTGCAGTGCATCTGGTGTATGGTACACACTGTTGCCACTGTATGTTGGTGGTGGAGAGACTGAATGTTTAAGGTGGTGGGTGGAGTGCCAAAAAGCGGAATACTTTGTCCTTGATGGTGTTGAGCTTCTTAAGTTTGCTGGGGCTGCACTCATCCAGGCAAGTGGAGAGTATTCCATCACACTCCTGATCTGTGCCTTATAGATGGTAGATAGGCTTTGGGGAGTCAGAAGGTGAGTTACATGTCACACAATTCCCAGTCTCTAACCTGCTCTTGTAGCCACAGTATTTATATGGCTGGTCCAAATCAATGGCAACCCCATGATGTTGATAGTGGGGAATTCAACAATGGTAATGCCATTGAATGTGAAGGCTAGGTGATTAGACTCTCTCTTGTTGGCAATGGTCATTGTCTGGCACTTGTGTGGTGCGAATGTTACTTTCTTTCTTAGCACTGAACCATCCCTAGTTTTTCCCATTCCAGTCTTTCTTTGCCTGCTAGACTAACAAAGGCTCCCCTGGACCAGGCACATTGGGGCATTCACATTCTATCTTCAATCTTTCACCCGGCTGTTATTTTGGCAGTTCCCAAATACAATTGTGACAATGCTTTTAAGTAATTGATTGAGTGTGGTGGTCTTACACTGCTTTTTCAACATAGCTTTGAGGATTCTATTTCCCCTTTGCACTAGTCCTGAAGACTGAGTGTGGTGGGAGATGTGCAATTTGATTTCTTGTAACTGAGTGAAAATTTTTCTGGTAAAATATGACCTCTGACCACTATCTACTTGCAATGGCTATCCCCACGTACAGAACACCTTACCCAATAATATCCTGTATCTTTTTGCAGGGGTGCTGCTAAAGCCACAGTTTAATATATCATCAATAAATCATGAACCTAATGGATTCTCCAGCTCTCCCTTTCCCCTTTCAATCTTGTGGATAGTTCTCACTGAGTATTATTATTCCCAAATCATTAATTGTCTGAATCTAAATTTTTATCCCTTTTACTTTAATTTTACTCATTTTGACCATTACAGAGTGTTTAATTCTATCTTGATTTTGTCAGTTTGTCTATTGAGTGTATGTCAGTGCCTTGATGATTTAAGATGTTGTCTCACCTACTGGCTATTTAACAATTTCATGCCATTCTGTTTTTCAAGTAGCTATGCATGTCTGGAAACAGTTCTTCAGTGCAAAATCAGCAAGCATTTCTGCGTCTCATTTGCTCTATGTGCAACAAGTCACATCTGCACACTCATAGTGGTATCCTAATATCATGCCACACATTCATGACTCTCAGATGATCTTATCAAAAGATCTGGTTTCTGGTCAATGGTAACCCCCAGGATGTTGATATGGGGGATTCAATGACGGTAATGCCATTGAACATCAAGCGGCGATGGTTAGATTTTCTCTTGTTGGAGATGGTTATTGTCTGTCACTTGTGTGGTGTGACTGTTACTTGCCATTCGTCAGCCTAAGTCTGGATATTGTCCACGTCTTGTTGCATTTGGACATGGACTGCTTCAGTATCTGAGGAGTCGTGAATGGTGCTGAGCATTGTGCAATCATCAGCGAACATCCCCACTTCTGACCTTATGATGGAAGAAAGGTCATTGATGGAAGAAAGGTCATTGATGAAGCAGCTGAAGATGGTTCGGCCAAATACAGTACCCTGAGGAACTCCTGCAGTGATGGCCTGGAGCTGAGATGACTGACCTCCAACAAACACAACCATCTTCCTTTGTGCAAGGTATGAATCCAAACATCGGAGAGTTCTCCCCCTGATTCCAATTGACTCCAGTTTTGCTAGGGCTCCTTGATGCCCACACTCGGTCAAATGCTGCCTTGATGTCAAGGTCAGTCACTCTCATCTCACCTTGGGAGTTCAGCTCTTTTGTCCATGTTTGAACCAAGGCTGTAATGAGGTCAGGAGCTGAGTGGCCCTGGCGGAACCCAAACTGGGTGTCAGTGAGCAGGTTATTGTTAAGCAAGTGCCACTTGATGGCACTGTTGATGACCCCTTCCATTCCTTTACTGATGATCGAGAGTAGATTGATGGGGCAGTAATTGGACGGGTTGGATTTGTCCTGCATTTTGTGTACAGGACATATCTGGGCAATTTTTCACATAGCTGGGTAGATGCCAGTGTTGTTGCTGTACTGGAACAGCTTGGCTAGGGGCGCAGCAAGTTCTGGAGCACAAGTCTTCAGTACAATTGCCAAAATATTGTCATATTGGCACATGACAGAAACTGGCTTGAGATAACAAATATCTTATTTATTCTAAAAACAGCCATGAGATGGCTAGTCTGGGACAAGGGGCCTGCCTGAAAAATCCACCCTAGGCAGAGAAGTGGGGCTAATTCATTTTACTTGTAAGATTATACTTCTTCACTACAAAGGCTCAACCACAATTTTGACTGAAAAGTTAGAAACCTGTTATTGCTTGGAATACCATCATGAGTTCATCACCAGTGAGCTTCAACTTCCATTTTTTTCTCTTCAGTGGTCTGAAAGAAAATTTCCAGACCTGGAATGCTTCCGACGACCTTCTTGAAGAACTAAAGTAATATTGAGTTTCAGGACTTTAAGAGATCTAAGCGCATGCTACATCTTTAGAAATCATATTTTCTTGTGTGTGTGTATTGTGATTACATTCCAGGCTTTGTGCAAAATAAACTTTTGATTTAAACTTACCAGAATGCCTGTTTCATGTTTGTTCTTAAAAGTCACGGCACTCAAAGAATCAAAACACTTCTTCGCAAAAATACATCATGTTGCGATCAGTTTAGAGGTGGGAAAAGGGGAAGTTATCTCACAATGCTCCCCTGTTCTTTTCAAGTCCCTAATTGGTTCCACCCTTCCTTTGACTACCACTTTATTATTTGTGTGTTTATAAAAGATTTTTGGCATACCTTTTATGTGAGCTCCTAATCTATTCACATGCTCACTCTTTTGTCCTCTGATTCCATTTTTTAGATCTCCTCTGGACTTTCTATATTCAGCTTGGTTTTCTACTGTGTTACGAACCTTATAATTTTCATAAGCCTCCTTTTGCTATTTCATTTTAGTCTCTATATCTTTGGTCATCCAAGGAGCCCTAACTTTGAATGCCTTTGCTCCCCCCTTGAATGTGTCTACTCTGTACCTGAACCATCTCCTGTCTGGAGACTTCCCATTTTTCACTCACAGATTTGCTACCAATTTTTGATTCCAATTATGGCGCATCAGATCCCTTTCCAACTCACTGAAATTAGTTCACCTTCAATTAAGTATTTTTAGCTCTGGTGACAGGATCTCAGTCCTTTTCCTTTCTATGTCTTTGATTCCCACATGGACCAAGACTTCTGGCTATTTCTTTTTCCCATCTCCTCAAAGTAATCTGCACTATCTCAGTGATGTCCTTTCCTACATGCACCTTTCCCACATTACAGCACTGACTACACTTCAAAAGTATTTAATTGACTGAAAGCGCTTTGGAATGCCCTGAGGTTGTGAGAGGTGCTATATGAATATAAGTCTTTCTTTTAGCCTCAGACTAGGAAGGCAACACACCGTAGGGAACTCCTGGTGGTGATGTGGAATGCCCATCTATCCCCTAACTGTCAAATTTCCAATGACTAGCAGAATCATTACCAGTACCTTCTGCCTGACAAAATAGGAACCATGATAATGAACTTGATTTTGAGTCCAGAAGATTGTAAAGCACCTTCTCACGCTTGTAAAATTGAAAGATGAGGTGCTGTTCATCAAGCTTTTTGGAAGGAGGCCAAGGGCAAAAGAGATCAGAGTGGGAGTGGAAGTGGGATTGAGACTTAAAATATCAAGCAACTGGAAGGTCAGGGTCAACTCTGTGGACTGAGGTGTTCAGCAAAGCGAGCATCTACTCTGCATTTCATCTCCCCAATGTCCAGTTCACCCGTCACCCCTGCGCTCACTGGCCTACATTTCTTGAAGGATAGGATTGAAAATCATAGAAGTTTACCTTGTATAGAACCTTAGTTAGACCACATCTGGGAGTCCAGTGAACAGAACTGGTCTCCATTTCATAAAATGGACTGGAGAAGGTGCAAAAATGATTTACTAGAATGATACTAGAACTGAGAAGTTACAAATATCAGGACAGATTGAACAAGCTAGAACTCTTTTCTCGTGAAAAGAGAAGACTGAGGGATGACTTGCAAAGATTTCTAAGATTATAATACGGTAGACCTAAGGAAACTATTTCCCTTGAGGGCTGGGGCTCTGGCCATAAGTATAAGATAGTCATTCATAAATCAAATAGAGAATTCAGGAGCAACTTCTTTACCATGATAATGGTTAGGATCATATAGAATATATGGGACAGAAACAGGTCATTCAGTCCAACCAATCCATGCTGTCATTTATGCTCCTCTTGTGCCTCTTCCTATTTTTCCTCCTCTATCTAGCATCATAACCTTCTATTCCCTTCTCTCTCATCTGCTTATCTAGCTTCTCCCGAAACATATCTAAATTATTCGTGTCAAGCTCTCCCTGTGGTAGCCAATTCCACATTCTCTGCCCAAGTTCTGGAAGTCCTGCCCCCAAACCCAGCCCCCACAATTTTCACAGGGGTGGGGAACAGGAATGAGTTGTACTTTGGACATTTGCAATCCATGGAGGCAGCTGCATATGTTATAGTGCAACTGCCTTCAGTCGGATCCAATTTTGGCTCGCGGGCTGTCCTCAACACCATTTGTGTACTTTAGATCTATCAGTAGAAAGTCTAAACTTAATACAGTTCTTTGGAGACGTGCATAGGTACAGGGACACTTTTGGGAAAGGTAAGGTGCCCTTTGGGGTTGTTAAAATTAGACTTGAATATGCGTAAAAAAGTGAATAAGTTCAGTCAAGCTCTTTGGAACTGTCAAGCTGTCAAGTGTACTATCAGAGCTGTCAAATTTTGTCAAAGGAGTTGTCAAGCTGTCAAGGGAACTGTCAAGCTGTCAGGGGAACTGAAAAAGCTCATTGGAACTGTCAAGCTATTAAGGGATTTAAATCGCCTGGCCTTTAAATTTAAACAAAAGCATTCTGCAGGATGAAAAAAATCAGTGCTTGCTATTTCACTCTGTTTGTTGACATAAGCCTGAGGGAATTTCATTACAGTCAACTCCTGTCATTTCCAACCCCCTCTATCGTGAATTTGTTTACCCAAACAAAATTGTAAGTACATTAAATCATTGTTCGCAGCCCCAAAACTTCACTCATCTGTGATTTAGATTGTTAAACTCTCACCTTTCCCAAGTCTTTCTATGTAGAAAGTGTGCACTGCGCATATGCCGTCTCTACGCATGTGTATGTTCCCCGTTCACAAATTCACCCTTCATGAGATTTCATAGGAATAGAACACCTGCGAACAATGGCAGTTGACTGTATAGGTTTTGTGCTGCATGACTGATTTCACAACCTATCATTATCACAGTAGGGTGTCTGTAAGTTCAGTTTAATTGACACCTCAAAGTGGTCATAAGTTTCTAATGTGGGGCTGTGAATACAAGTGCTTATTGTTACAATGGATTAAGTGGTTGAAGGAATTTAAATGTAGTGAATGTGTTTTTATCAATGAGTGTTTTTTTTAAGATAATGAATTCATCAATAAACACATAACTTCATTTGATTTCCTCTCAGCATGGGTCCTGAGGTCTGCCCATGGTGAATACTGGTTAAGTTGGCATAGGGTGTAAGGGCAAAGGGTGATGGGTGGAGGACAGGGTTGGCATGAGTTGGCATAGGGGCTATAAAGAGCCAGGGGATGGCTGGGGGGGGCATGGGTTAGCATGGAGTGAATGAGGGGCCATGGAGGGTGGGTGAGGAGCATGAGTTGGCATGGATGGGCATGGGGAGTGTGTAGACAGCGAGGGCATGAGGACTGTTTTGTGTTTTATTGTTTTATTTGCAGCTGGGACAAAGTGCCGGATACCAAGGCAGGCCTTTCACCCAACCTGCCTCTGCACCTGGCAGCTCTTGTGCTGCCTCCCAAATGTTTCTGGGGGCGGTGTGGCTGACTCTCATTCACTCACCCCGCCTCCGCCAGAATGAAAATCTGAACGTCTTGCGCAGTTTTTCAGGAGTCCGGTTTGCAGAGCCGGGAATTCTCCCGACTCAGGAGCGAAAATTTAGGCCAGTGTCCATTTTTGTCTGATTACAACCCTGTGAAGTGCCTTGGGATCTTTTAGAAATGCTATACAAATGGAAATTGTTTATGTTGTCTGATCTGCTGAGTGTTTTCCAGCATTTTTCGTTTTTGTTGCACATTTTCAGCATCCCCAGTATTTTACTTTTGTTTGAATACATGCTGCTGTACTGAACTGCCGCTTGTACCAGCATGCAAAGGAGCAATTGAGTTGACTCCAAAGAGACTAAGAATGAAAAATCAGTCATGAGTTTGGGGGAAGAACTTGCTACTTCTTCTTTTCCTCACACCCTCCACTGATTCAAGAGTCCTCTCTTTGTGGAGAGTCAGTGGCCTTGGATAAGGTGTGAAAACACACTGCTTCCTGCTAATGAGGCGTCACCCTGCAGTTAGTAGAAAGCATGCATTGGAATGAAGAATCTGAGAGATGTGTTTTATGTTATGAGTGCCTAGCTCTGCCGGCTCCTGAGAATCTGGAAAAATGCAGCATGTTAGGTATTTGCTGATTGTCACATTTAATGGGCCACAGGGCATGTTGAACAACTTGGTAGTTAATGCAGACTGCTCATGGGCACACTTGTATATTTGGAAAGTACGTGCCAGTGCATTCTCTCTGTAATACTCAGAGGGTAGCACTACTTGGCTGAGGGGAATGGTAAGTGCTTGTAGATTGAACCATCACTGTGTCACTACATCCATAGGAATAGGCAAGAAGAAAGTACTCCATCCTGAGTAAAAGTATCAAGGTAGGTTAGCCAATTATGTCAACTGTGGACAAACATGCCACAAGCACATGCTTCTAAAATGCTGCACCTGATATTTAAAAATTAATGTTGTGGCACAAAATCAGAAACTGTAAATATTTTGGGGAGGGGAAAAAGGCTGTTTCACTGAGAGTCAAGAACCATCCAATTGGAACAAAGTCAGCTTGCTTTCCAATTAATGTGGAAAGGCTGTGCACTGGGAGGATGGATGGTTGTTGGCTAGGAGTCATATAATGAAATTCCAGGAATGCAGCCAATCAGCGTTGGTGTCACTACATATAAACTGGGCATTGAGATGTAACTCTGTTCCAAAAACTTGCAGTTATATAGCACCTTTAAGGTAAATCAACTTTACAAGATGCTTCACAAATAGTAATAAAGGTACAGGAAGCAGAGACAAGGTGCAGTGACGAAACGTCAAAATTGAAGGAATTAGTGTTTGGGAGGAGTTCTAGGTTGGAGGAGGTTGATTTGATGGGGTGGATCAAGGTCATTGGGGTCCAGAATTTAAAGATGAGGGCAAGAATTTAAGTTTAACACTTTGGGGACGAAGAGTTAACGTAGGTCAACGAGAACAGGGGTGATGGTTGAGTGGAATTCTTCATGATACTCTTCTTGCACTTTCCTACTCAACATGCCACTCTTCTTCCTCTGCAACCTCAGGTAAACTGACTCCCTTTCCCCACCCCCCATTAAATCTGACCCTCTTCCTACATCAATCCCAAAGCACCAGTGCTGAATTCTACCCTCTTCTCATTTTCCCTCATTCCTTCAACATTACTCTTCCGTACATACAGTTGCTACCACAAGTGATTCTGGCTCTGTGTACTGTAGGCAGGAATTGCCAATCTGGGGCACATTAACATGGGCCTATGGGGCCTGAGCCAAATCCAGGGCCAGCAGGCTGCGTCCAATAAGCAGCTGCCTATTACAAGCCTAGGTGCTCAGCCTCTCTGTCCTAATCCCACTGGAACAAGCCCTGCCAATGATTGAGTCCCAGCAACACTGCAGAAGCTCAGTTTGGGGTAGGTTTCAATGAATGGGTTGAGGGGGTGGAGGGAAATGTCCTTGGTCCCCAGAATTTTCAATTTGGTTCTGTCCCCACTTACAGTATAACTCCTTGCAAAACATGGTCACCAAACCAAAGGAAATATTGGGTGATGTGGGGGATGGGTGGGGGAATGGAGGTGATCAAAACCTTCAACAAAGCTTTCTTTTGTTATTTTTTAAGGGGATGAAGGGGTCACTGTCGAGGCCACCATTTATTGACCATCCCTAACTGCCCTTATGAAGATGGTAAGCTGCTTTCTTGAATACAACCAAGTACCCTGCTATGCCATTTCAGAGGACAGTTAAGAGTCTATCATATTGCCATGGGCTAGACTAGGTAAGGATGGCAGATTTGGCATGGTGTGCCTTTGTCATTTCTGATCTCTAGGTCCTTGTCGGGTTGTTCGTCTGTTTTTATTCTTTTTCAACTTTTCTGTAGGGGTTTGATACAACTGAGTGGCTTGCTTGGCCATTTCAGAGGGCAGAGAAGAGTCAACCTGTGGTTCTGGACTGGAGTTACATCCAGGCCAGACTGGGTAAGGACAGCAGATTTCCTTCTCTAGAGGGCATTATGAAGCAGATGGGTTTGTACTACAATCTGGTAATTAGATGGTCACCATCTAAGAGCATTTTAGTCTGGGTTTACTTAATTAACTGAATTTAAATTCTCCCAGGGTGGCATGGTGAGATTTGAATTCCTGTCTTGGGATCATATAGTTCAGGTCTCTGGAATTATCCCAGAAGGAAAAAAACAATCAAATCCCAGTAAAAATCAGTAATACCGTTGTTCCATTTTAAGGTGTACAAGACCATTTCGGCCAGGTTTTACTGGTACCCCTCATTTCCAAGTGTTTTGTTTTTCCTTTATCCCAGTTAAATAACAAATACTATTAAATAAATAAATACTTATGTACCTGTTTAAGGAGGTTGGGCCTATTGTTATTTAATTGTAAAGTGCTCAGTTACGACTCTCTAGCACTGGTGAATTTAGGGTGCAGATTATACCCGTTCCTGCAGCAAGGCCTTGAAATCGGGCGGAGTTGCCATAGCAGCGGTTCGGCGGCGCGCATGCTCGGCACGGGTGGGTTGAAAGGATGACAAGATGGCGACCGCGATGTACCTGGAACATTACCTGGATAGTAAGTACGGCGGGCGGGGCTGACGGCCCAATGCCGGACCGGAGGGGACTGGGCCAGGGCTCCGCCCTTCCGGGAGAGCCGCTCTGTCCCCCGGGGAATGGGCTGTGACGGAGCCCGCCCGGCCGCCAGCCCGCTTTCCCGGGGGAGAGGGAGAGTGCGACCCCTGTACTCAGCACATGCACAGCGGGCCCTGCTCCTTGGGAATTGCAGTCAAAGCCCGCGGCGGGGAGGGGTTCTGTTAGTTTGTGGAAACGGGGAGAGGGAATTCGGGAGTTTCCGACTCTGCACGGCCCTCATTGCGCACGCGCACAGGGTTTACCTTTTCCCGCCACCAGCAGACTGCAAATATGTAAACAACTAGGAGTTTGTAGTAATGGGTATTGTATATAGGCAGTAATCTGTAACAGTAAGTGGTAACCGGTAGTGATCTGTAACAGTAAGTGGTAACCGGTAGTGATCTGTAACAGTAAGTGGTAACGGGTAGTGATCTGTAACAGCGAGCGGTAACGGGTAGTGATCTGTAACAGCGAGCGGTAACGGGTAGTGATCTGTAACAGCGAGCGGTAACGGGTAGTGATCTGTAACAGCGAGCAGTAATGGGTAGTGATCTGTAACAGCGAGCGGTAACGGGTAGTGATCTGTAACAGCGAGCGGTAACGGGTAGTGATCTGTAACAGCGAGCGGTAACGGGTAGTGATCCGTAACGGTAAGCGGTAATGGGTAGTGATCCGTAACGGTAAGCGGTAATGGATAGTGATCTGTAACGGTAAGCGGTAATGGATAGTGATCTGAAACGGTAGGTGTTACGGGCGGTGATCTGCAATGGTGGGCATTACGGGCGGTGATCTGCAACGGTGGGCACAACTGGTGGTGATTTGTAGCAGTGTTGCTGTTTGTGACATATCGCGTCCTGTTGACTGGTCAGAAAATATGGGCAAAACATAAAAATCCTGTATTTACATAATACCTCTCAAAACGCTTCATGTTCAGTGAACTATTTTGTTGTGTGTTGAATTCTTATGTAAGTGGATGCAACAATCTGTTGCACACAGCAAGATTTCAAAAGCAGCAGTGAGCTGAATGACCAATTTGTACAATGAAAAAGTAGTTAAAATGTAATCATGAGTGTGGAGAATTTGCAAAGGAAGTGTTCAATTCAAAATGTACCCATTTCCTGGAATGACAGCTCAGAATCTTGAATTTGAACATGTGCTTCCAGTGAAAATGAAAACTTAAGCTACTGTGTGTTCTGACAGGTATTGAAAATCTTCCCTGTGAACTTCAGCGGATCTTCCATCTGATGCGGGACCTGGACCAGCGAACTGAAGGTGCATACAGCGCAACTGGGGAATATATAGCAAGCCTAGTCTTGGGGGTTTTGGGTTTTATGGTGCTGTGCAGCAGTGGATCACATCATAGTGAGCTTTCAGATTTTGGCATTGAGATGTGAAAATGTATCTGAGTTTCGGTTGGAGCTCGCAATGGGCATTTGGACTCTGAACATGCGTAACTTAATTTTCCCGAAAATTGCAGTTCTGTTTTCTGGAACTTTGCAGTTGCAGTTCAGAAAAGCATTTTCCAATATTCTTTTTAATTCAAATGGTCACCAGCAAATGCTTTTTTCAACTTCTTAAAGTAAGAAAAATAAGCGGGTTGTTGGAATGTTTTCCAATAGAAGTGTAGTTGTCACTTTGAGTTGCCCCTGGTGTTCTTCTGTAGCTGCCATTGAGATTAATCCCATTTTCCTTCCTGGTTGTTTCCTGTATTCTTTCATATTCCTTGTTTTTTTTTACATAACCAAGCAACCCCTTTTTAAATGTACTTGTGCAGTCTGCTTATGTGATTATATTAAACCTATATCTTCGTTACTGTCTCTCTGACCAATGGCAATAATCCAAAATTATTTACCGTCATAACCCTTGATGATTTTGAAGCCCTCTAGCATATCTAACCGTGGTCCTGTACAAGTTTAACTTATCTCCTTTGCTTTTGTACTCTGTGCCTCTTGATCCAATACCAAGATTCATATAGAGTAAGAAGGTGCAATATGTATTCTTGTACCAGTCTAATTGCATTGCTCACTGTTTGCAGATAAAAAAGTAGAGATTGATAAATTGGCAACTGAATATATCTCAAACGTGAAGGACCTGTCTCCAGATCAACGTGTTGATCAACTGAAGAAGATTCAGCTTGCCTACAATAAATGCAGAGAATACAGCGATGACAAAGTGCAATTAGCAATGGAGACATATGAAATGGTGGGTGATCTGTTAGTCTACAGGGGAACCAATGGTTAATTAATTTTTGGGATTGGGGTAAAAATGCAGCAGTTTTCCACAAAATGTCATTCAGTGGTATGTACATGCTCTGTGCAAGAAATGGGCCTGATTGTTGATAGCTTTTTACCACTGTGTGTGAGATTCTCCAATAATCTAAGAATTGTTCTAAAATACCAATGGTCTATATATAACAATTATCCAAAGTCACTGCAAAGATTACATTAAACTGCATTAAAAAAAAAATCAGTTTTCTTGGTGCAATCCAAATGAACTAAATCATATGTTATGCACTAAATTGGTATCTCAAACTGATGTTATCAAACTGCCTGGTGGGAGAATAGCACCCTAAGAAGACTGGATCCCTGAGGTACGAGAAAATTGGAAATTCTGTAAATTATGTCTGGACGTAGAGATGTTGTTACTTTTTTTCTGACCAGCAAGTATTTCACTTTTCCTTCTTCCTGCATTTACCTCATGTGTTGTGCTTCCAGCACCATTTTGAAATAATATCACAATTTCAGAGGTGACATGGAAAGATAATAAAAATGATACTTAATATGTTCTGCATACTGAAAGTGTGATATCATTTCCAATTTACCGAAGCTGCTAAAAGAGCATTTAAAGTGGAACTGCATTGCTGTGTGTTCAAAGATCCCTGATCTCCATTACTGGCATTACCTTCTCATATAATAACATGTTGGGCATATAATTATCTGTTGGGATAGGTAACTGAGTGATAGAGAGATGTGATATTTCACCTCCCTGTCGCAGGTTTTTTGGACTGTCTCCTTTTCACTGCCTCTCTTCACAGTATGTGAGCATTCAAGTTACTTTGCACTGTGTTGGAAATTATTTGTGTGCTTATGGCAGGTTGATAAACATATCAGGCGGCTGGATGCTGAACTGGCCAGATTTGAAGCTGATCTGAAGGAAAAGTTGGAATCAAGTGATTATGACAGCTCAGGAGGGAGAGGCAATAAGAGTAAGTAATGGTGTTAATTCTTTTAATGCAGAAAATAATTCTGAAATGGAGAACCGTGATATTTAGTAGAAATTACATAGGAACAGAAGTAGACCATTTAGCCCCTCAGGCCTGTTCCACCATTCAATGAGATTACGGCTGATCTGTTACCCACCTTAAAACCTTTGCCTAATAAACATCTATCAGTCTCAGTTTTGGGGGATTTTTAATTCTTTTTAAAACTGGATTTGCTAACTGACTCAACATTCAAAGGCCATGCACTTTTTTTTCTATTGAGCGCACAGGTTCCAAGCAAATGTCAGAAATATGAAGCTGCAAGAAACTTGTGTCTCATGCAACACCTGCCTTTGTTCATCTCATCTTTTTCTTTAATGTTATATTATACAACCACATATTAGTCTTGAATAATGCTGATGAAGCTAGCTGAACTGCACACTTCAAATAGCACAGAAGGGTATCCATTTACTGTCTCTCTCTTAATTGGAAGAGAACTTGCTGCAACGGGATGGATAAAAATTTATTAATGTGTTATTCAGGTTAATGGTCCTGAAGCTGACTTCCCCAGATACTCTCTCCTGCTTCCCTCTCTCGTGTTCAGTATTACTCAATAAAGGAACTGCAGTTGTGGATCTGTTAACAGAAATGGAAATCTAGGTTAGTTTGCTAACTCAGGTTTGAACGGGCACACACTGATTTTTGAGAGTGCAGGATCGAAACAGGTGCCAGAAACGTGAAATTACCAGGGATTTCTGGCTGGCTCATGCAACTTATTTGGACTCTTGCTTCAAGAAGCAAAACTGTGCAAAGGTAAAATACTGTGGATGCTGAAAGCCTTAAATAAAAACAGAAACTGCTGGAAATACTCTGCAGATGAGGCAGCATCTGCAGAGAAAGAAACAATTAACATTTCAGGTTGACATCCTTTCATCAGGTTTTAAGCAAGTGAAAGGAGGGGAAGATGAAAAAGACCTAAAAGGAAAGCCTGTGATAGCGTGATTAAATGGCAAAAGGATGGAGGTGCAAAGCCAAAGGTAATGGTGATAATGGAATAAGTAAAGATGAGGAAATGTGGAGAGAAGAGGGATGAACAGCTGCTGACCAAAAGCAAAGAATGAGAAAAACAAGACTGTAAAAATAAAACCTACAAAGAAACAGGAAACAAAATGGGGGCAGAGGTTATGATCTTAAATTGTTAAACTCAATATTGAGTCCAGAAGGCTGCAAAGTGTCCAGTCTATGAATGAGGTGCTGTTCCTCAAGTTTACATTGAGCTTCATTAGCACAGTGCAGGAGGCTGAGGGCAGAGAGGTCAGCTTGGAAACAAGGTGGAGAATTAAGATGACAGATGACCAGCAGCTCAGGGTCATGCTTGCGGATTGATAAGTGGTGTTTTGCAAAGCGGTCATTTAATCTGTGTTTGGTCACCCAAATGTAGAGCAGACTGCATTGTGTTCAGTGAATACTGTAAACTAAATTGAAAGAAGTACATGTGAATTATTTATCACCTGGAAGGAGTGTTTGAGGCTTTGGAGAGTCAGAAGGGTAGAGGCAAAAGGGCAGGTTTGCATCTCCTACACTTGCATGGAAAAGATTCTGTAGGAAGGGGAAAGGTGTTGGAGAGGTTTGAGGAGTGGGCCAAGGTGTCGTGGAGGGAACAGTCCCATCAGAATACTGGAAAAAGAGAGGAGAGGGGAAGATGTGTTTGGTGGTGGCAGCATGCTGGAGGTGGTAGAAATGGCAGAGGATGACTTGTTGAATACGGAGGCTGGTGGGGTGAAAGGTGAGGACAAGGGGAACCCTATCATGGTCCTGGGAGAAAGGGGAAGGGATGAGAGCAGAAGATAGGGGTAGAGACAGTTGAGGCCCTGTCAACCATGATGCAGCCTTCCATAACAGCGCTTCCGATATGCTTTCCTTTTTGCTCAACCAAGAATTTCCCTCCCTCCCTACTGCACCCCCCACCTCCTGCACTGTGGTAGATACGTCCTTTGTTTTTTTTTAACTTGTACCATTACCACTACCTTTGCCCAACCCTTTTGTCATTTAATCTCTCATTTTCCACCCTAACACACCTCATTTATTATTTTTCTAACACTCTTCACCTTTCCCTTGCCTAAATCCTTTGACCTTTCAAGGTAGAAACGTTGTCACTCTGAAACATTTACTGTTTTTCCCTCCACAGATGTTGCTTGACCTGCTGAGTGTCTCCAGCATTTTCTGTTTTTGTTGTGTCCAGGGAAAACTCCTCCTTTTGCTATACATGTGAAATAGAAAATACCCATTCTTTAAGACAAGGCAGTAGCCGAAAAGCTGGCAACAGGAGAAAAAGATGAATTGAAACTCAAAATGCTAAAACTAACTGAAAAGTAGAACTACCCATACACTCTAGATACTGTGCATCTAAAGTGCCTCTCTTTTCCTTTTCTGCCTTTTTTAGAGAGCAGAGGCCAGAAAGACAAGAGGGGGTCTCGGGGTCGTGGCAGACGTGCATCTGATGATGATATACCAAAGAAAAAGAAGCAGAAAGCAGGGTAGGATGGATGTTTGACTTATGAACAGCACTGTTGATTTTTTTTCCATTTTAACACTTCTTTCCCCTCTTTCCACCCCTCCCTCCCAGCCCTCACTGCCATTCCATAATATCAGTGTAGTTACCAGCAGTTGCAAGTTCACTATGAAATATTGGGCTTATACGAGGTGAGGTTCATCATTTTATATTTTCCACACTCTGAAGTATGGATTTGTTCAATGGAAGCCATGTGCTGTGTCTGTTAGCTTAATGTTTTGACTCCACACTGGAGCATACTTGGCCTTCAATCAGCTTGTAGGAAGCAGCAGCCCTTATCAGGAGGAGTAAGATACTGATGTTGATCTTCTGACAAACAGCATGCCTGATAAAGAGTATTAAGTTTACTTGGCATTGCTTAACTGGATCACAGTCTGAATGAACTGATCTCGCTACTTTGTGGCCTTGAAGGCCAAGCTCTTGCAACAAAATTTGGAATGAGCCTAGGTGAAGGTTGTTATAGGGTTTCTCATGTAATTTAGGCCATGCCGTATGGTCCCTGGACCGATGTGTCTAAACTAATGTCCAAAGTGGATGAAACTGCTAAACACTTGGCTGTAGTTTGAGCCGCCTCACTCCAGGTATTGTCCTAACGCAGTGAAGTTGTAACCCATAGCATCAGTCTTGATTGTCAATCCATGCTGTCAGGCTCATTGGGCAGGCAAATCTACTAGTAGGATTTGGAACTGATCTAATGGTCCATTATTAAGTTCATTGACAACTGGAGTTCCACCCTTCCATTTCCAAGTTCTTTTGCCACCTCGTAATATACTTTATGTGGCTCTGGGTAGGCAGTGCTTACTTCAGGACTCTCGTTTGTGGCTGCAGAGGATGCCACCTAACCCCCCCCCTAATTATAAAATAATCTAGCAATGCCACATTTCTATTCTGTTCTTTCCACACATATCCCACCACACCCACCTCACAACCACCTTGGACAGTCTTCTGAGCCATGTTGTCTTGGTCTGCATTGTGGCTGTCCTTCCTTCAGTCTTTCTCCTGTGCTACACAGTGAAATGCTGCCTTGATGTCACCACTCCCTTGAGTTCAGAGGTAGCAAGTACATTATAACTGTTGGACACGACCAATGCCTGCAGATCATCCTTCTCAACCTGCCCGGAATCCCCATTATCCGGTTCCTTGACAGTTACACCATCACCTACTGTCTTTTTCTCCAGGAGGTGATTGTTTTATCCAGGGCACAATCAAGAAATTCTTCTTACATGACAACTTGCACTCCAGGTCATTAGCTGAGATGGAGTGACTGAAGACAGAAACATTTCCTACAGATGTGAGAATCTGGGACAGACTTGTTGTCCACACACTCCAGCGCACTCCAGTCCTGACACATTATCTGCCCTGCCATCACTAGTCATTTTAAATGTATTTATTTATTGATGACCTGAATTAAATGTAAGTAGACTGCTTTTGTTTAAATAGCAAGTAATTTTTTTAATGTGCTTACTATGACGTGTTGCTTGAGAATTGCAAAAGCCCTGAAAATCTGCTGGTGTTTGTGCTAGCAGGTTCCTTCTGTCATTGTTCTGCGCTGACTGGTGATTCTCCCTCATTCCACTCCTTTTTAAATGTGGCCAGCTCCTCCCTCAGTGCTCAGTTGGAGCTAGGCTCACATTTATAATTCTTTCGTAGCATATGAGCACCGTTAGCAAGGCCAGCATTTGTTGCACATCCCTAATTGCACTTGAAAGTTGGTGGATAGGGGCCTCTTGAGCCGCTGCAGTCAAACTGGTGTAGGTACTCCCATAGTGCTGTTAGGAAGAGAGTTCCAGGATTTTGATGCAGAGACAGTAAAGCAACAACGATATAGCTCCAAATCAGGATTCTATGTGGCTTGGAAGAGAACTTGTAGGTGGTGGTGCTCCCATGCAGCTACTGCCCTTGTCCTTCTAGGTGAACGAGGTCACGGTTTTGGAAGGTACTTTTGGAGGAGCCTTGGCAAGTTGCTGCAGTGCATCTTGTATATGGTGCTCACTGCTGCCACTGTGCATCGATGGCAGAGATAGTGAATGTTTACGGTGGTGGATGGAGTGCTGATCAAAAAGATTGATTTGTCCTGGATTGTGTCAAACTTCTTGAGTGTTGTTGGAGCGGCATTCATCCAGACAAGTGGAGAGTATTCCATCACACACCTGGTTGATGGTGGACATGCTTTGGGGGGTCAGGAGGTGAGTTAGTTGCCACAGAATTCCCAGCCTCTGACCTCTTCTAGCTACAGTATTTATAAAACTAGTCCAGTAAAATTTCTGGTCAGTGGTAACCTTCAGGATGTTGATGGTGTGGATTCAATGATGGTAATGCTGTTGAATGTCAAGGGGAGATGGTTAGATTCTCTCGTTGAGATGGTTATTGCCTGGCACTTGTTTGGCACAAATGTCACTTGCCACTTATCAACCCAAGCCTGAATGTTGTCTAGGTCTTGTGCATGTGGACATGAACTGTTTCAGTACCTGAGGAATTGTGAATGGGACTGAACACTGTGCAATCATCAACGAACATCCCCACTTCTGAAGTAATGATGGAGAGAAGATCATTGATGAAGATGTTTGGGTCTAGGACTCTACCCTGAGGGACTCCTGCAGTGATGTCCTGGGGCTGAACTGATTGGCCTCCAACAACCACAACCATCTTCTTTTGTGTTAGGTATAACTCCAACCAGCGGAGAGCTTTTCCCTTGATTCCCATGAACTTCAATTTTTCTCGGGCCCCTTGATGCCACCCTCAGTCAGATGTTTCCTTGATGTCAAGGGCAATCACTCTCACCTCATCTCTGGAGTTCAGCTCTTTGGTCCATTGGACCAAGGCTGTATTGAGGTCAGGAGCAGAGTGGCCCCAGTGGAACCCAAACTGAGCTTTGGTGAGCCAATTATTGTTGTGTAAGTGCTGCTTGTTGGCACTGTGGATGACACCTTCCATCACTTTGCTGATGAGCAAGAGTAGACTGATAGGGTCATAATTAGCCAGGCTGGATTGTCCTGCTTTTTGTGGACAGAACATACCTGAGCAGTTTTCCACGTTGGTAGTGTAGCTGTGCTGAAACAGCTTGGCTGTTCTGGAGCACGTCTTCACAGGTTTTGCTGTGTCCTTCAGCCGTTTCTTGACATTGTATGGAGTGAATGAATTGGCTAAAGACTGGCATCTGTGATAGTGGAGACTTCCGGATGAGGCCAAGTTTGATAATCTGCTTGGCGCTTCTGGCTGAAGATGGGTTGCAAATACCTCAGCCTTGTCTTTTGCACTGATGTATTGGGCTCCTTCATCATTGAGGCTGGGGATATTGGTGAAACCTTTTCCTCTGGTTAGTTGTTTTAATTGTCCACCGCCATTCACAACTGGATGTGGCAGGACTGAAGTACTCTGGGTTTTGGGATCGCTTAGATTTGTCTTACCATGTGCTACTCGTGTTGTTTGACATGCATGTGGCCCTGTGTTGTAGCTTCACCAGGTTGACACCTCATTTTTAGGTATGCCTGGTGCTTCTTCTGGCCTTGCCCTCCTGCACTCCTCATTCAGCAAGTGTTGACCTCCTGGCTTAACGGTAATGATAGAGTGGGGGATATGCAGGGCCATGAAGTTACAGGTTGTGGCTGAATACAATTCTGCTGCTGCTGATGACCCACAGCACCTCATGGATGCCCAGTTTTGACCTGTCAGATATGTTCAAAACGGGCCAGCTTGGATTTGTCCTGCTTTTTGTGAACAGGGCATATCTGGTTAATTTTCCAAATTGTCGAGTGGATGCCAGTATTGTAACTCTACTGGAACAGCTTGGCTAGGGGCACGGCCAGCACTGGAGCATAAGCCTTCAGTACTGTTGACAGAATATTGTGTTTCATTTCCAAACTTTTCCTGTCCCCAAACTGATTTACAATATTTCAGAATGTTGTATACCTAGTTGGGGTATGGGTATTACTTATGGGTCCTCATTTGAAGTGGCATTCAGCTTTGCTTCCCCAATACATGTCTATTTGGTGAGCTCTCTTCAGTTGATCGTGCTTTGACAATGGTCTGAGTTATCTCAGCCCGTATGGGCTGACCAAACTACAGCTCTGGATTTCAGGTGATGGGCCTCGGATTGTAATGTCTCTCTTAGGAGTTCCCCTACACCAGCGCTTTGCCAGCTGATGAACAGACAATTCAAAATACTGCGGATGCTGGAAACCTGAAACAAAAACAAAAATTGCTGGAAAAACTCAAAAGGTCTGACAGCATCTGTGGAGAGGAACACAGAATTAACGTTTCGAGTCTTTATGACTCTTCATCAGAACCAATTCCATGTTTGGTTGGGGATGGGGGGCAGATCAACAAGATGCTGGGACTCAGTGTAAGTGAAATACAATAAATCTGTTTGGCATAACTACTATGACAACTTGTATTGATATAGTGCCTTTAACCTAGCCAATCATACCAAGGTGTTTAACAAGAAATCTATTAGTAAAAATTTTGACACGGAGCCATAGAAGGAGATATATTAGGAGAGTTGATCAAAAACTTGGTCAAAGGAGTAGGTTTTAATAACAACCACTGTGGTTGGACCTGGAATATTTCCTGACATTGATGCAGGGCAAATCTTTGATTATATGATATGACAGTGGAGCTAATCTGTTAGGAAATGGATGTCCTTACTCATAATTTTATAAATTATTCCACAGGATTATGGGTTCAAAGAGATGTATTGGCTTTCATAGGAATTAAGCATACAAAATTATTACAATCAATTCCACAAATACTTAAGATTACAGTTCTGATAATTGATAGATTACAGTCCTTGAGTTTGAGGGGATCGGCCAGCCTATCCTCATCAATTTAAGTATGTATTTTAATACTCTTCATATCTTTAACTTTTTCTGAGTGAGAACTTGTTGATCAAATCGTTCAATGGGTTGAGATATCATTTGTCATGTGCAGAAGTATCTTTGGAGGAGTTACTCCTGAGGGGGACAGCTGCAGAGCTTAAAAACGCTGAACCCTTATCAGTTAAAGGTTCTGTTTGGTAAACAAAACTGACTTTTCCAGCCTTCTAACAGAAACATAACAGATAAAAGTTGAGAATTCACCGTGTACAAACAAGGCAGTACCTATTCCTAGTCCCTCTGTCAAGAATTAATCCTGCTTGCTATTGTTCTCTGAACAATGGGGCAGTGTACTCAGCTCAAAGCTTGGTTGGGTAGATAGCACAGTAGCTGAACCTCTTATTCATTGACCCACAAGAGTGGAACATCCACACCAAACAGAGTACCTGAACATAAAAGCTGTTTGTCTCACTGGCAGTCACCAGGCCACAGAGGTTTGCTCAAAGTCTTCTCTTCAACACAGAAATCTGCTATTTCTACTGATTTCATATGTTTGAAAGGAAAACTATTAGAGATTTTAGTGGCATCTTACCATTGCCACAGCATTATTTCCCAGATGTCCTAATGTCAAACCCTGCCCACTTTTCTCTACTTGTAGATGATGTTTCTTCTCTCAACTGTCAGGCCAATTTCTGGTCGATAGCCTGACAATCAAGTAGATCAATGGCTGGACTGAGGTCCACCTTTTACAATTGTTACCACTTAGTTAATTTGCGCAAGTCCTGTTTTAAATGATGTCTGTGAAGTCAAATCAAAAAAAGTTGGGGCTCTAGCCAATCTGTAGGTAATCTCATGCAATGTTACTTGTATTTATGCACATATCGAAGTTACTGTGGTCTTTCGTTACCAAATCACGTCAAATCTATTAGGGCACAACCCCTTGGTACTTTGCTTTTGGCAGGCATAATGACACAATAAAATAAAAAGGAAAAACTGCAGACATTGAAAGGCTAAAACAAAGACAAAAAATGCTGCAAATATACAATGGTCAGTCAACAAGAAACAATGTTTTGGATGTGTACCCTTCACCTGAATTCTTTCTTTTCTCTTTACAGTTGCTGTGTATTTGGCCACGATTGGCTAACTTCATGGCTGACCTGGTTGTGGTCTCAGTTCCACTTTCCTATCTGCCCTCCCCTTAACCCTTGACTCCCCTGTCAGTCAAAAGTCTGAGTAGGCAGCTGTGAATAATGAAGTGCCAGAGGATCCGTGCCGGGGCCTCAGATATTTACAATTTATATTAATGACTTAGACGAAGGGACAGAGAATAATTTATCAAAGTTTGCAGATGATACGAAGCTAGGTGGGAATGCAAGGTGTGAGGAGGACACAGAGAGGCAGCAAAGAGATATAGACAGGTTAAGTGAGTAGGCAACAAGGTGGCAGATGGAGTATAATGTGGGGATGTGTGAGATCAATCACTTTGGTCATAAGGATAGAAATGCAGCATATTTTTGAAAAGGAAACTTGACAATATTGATATTCAGAGAGACATGGGTGTACTCATACAAGGAACGCAGCAAGTTAGCATGCAAGTACAGCAAGCAATTAGGAAAGCAAATGGCCTTTATTGCACGGGGATTGGACTACAAGAATAAAGAATGTAAAGAACAAAGAAATGTTGCTACAATTGTAAAGTCTTTGGTGAGACCACACCTAGAATACTGTGTGCAATTCTGATCTCCATATTAAAGGAAGGATATGCTTGCATTGGAGGCAGTCGTGCAATGTTTGCTAGATTGGCTCCCAGGATGAGAGGGTTGTCATATGATGAGAGGCTGAGTAAATTAAGTCTATATTCTCTGAAGTTTAGAAGAATAAGAGGTGACCTCATTGAAACTTTCAAGATTCTGAAGGGGCTTGACAGAATAGACACTCAAAGGTTGTTTACCCTGGCTGGGGAATCTAGAACAAGGGGGCACAGTTTCAAGATAAGGGGTCGATCTTGCAGCCATGCCTATGACAGGGATATGCTGCTGCCTGAATCCCTCGCCACCGACTGGGGTGGTCACTCCCTCAGTACCAAGGCAGCCCTCTCCCTTCACCGCATCTCGCGTTCTCACGCGTTCTCTCGGCCTCTCGCGCGTTCTCTCGGCCTCTCGCGCATTCTCTCGGCCTCTCGCGAGTCCTCTCGACCGCCCCCTCTTTCTCGCTCTCTCTTCCCACCCCTCGTGCCCTCGCCCTTTCACACACACACATCTCTCATTAAGCTACATGGAAAAATTTGCGATTTGTAAGTTTGTCCACAATAGTTGTGCTTCGTATTTGAAATACTTGGATAGGACAGAATGATTGGTGTAGTATAGTATAACACTGGTGCGTTACTTTATTCAACCTCTTGGGAAAATCCTGTGACGAACACTGCCACAGAACTGTTTCTCATGCATAATAGCAAAAAAGCACTCAATGTTTAATCTCAAATAGCTAATTCCTGCCTTACCTGTACACTATCAAGAAATGATTCCCTAGTGTGGGGATACTCCATGTGTCTCCATTGCCAGCCACCATCCAAATTATTTTACATTGCCATTCTAAGTGAGGCACGATGTGTAGGAGAAGGTCAACTAAAGAAACAAGGTAATAAAAGCAAAGTATTGTGGGTGCTGGAGATCCAAAATAAAAATTGTAGGTGCTGGAAAAACTCAGGTCTGACAGCATCTGTCGCGAGAGAAACAGAGTCAGTGTTTCCAGTCAAATATGACTCTTTCTTTGGAACTGAAGAGTTAGAAATGTGATGGGATTTATCTTATTGAGAAAAGGGTGGAGGGTCAGGTGGAGCAAAAGAGGTGATTATGGATAGGTTAGAGGGTGTGGGAGCTTAAATGACAAAGATGCCATGGAATAAAAGGCAATGGGAGAGGTAATGGTAGTAGTAAGGAAACAAAGCATTGATCCAGAGTACGTGTTAATAGCAGAATAAGGGTCAGTGCTGTCTAAAAGCAAAAGTGTGAAAACAAGATACAGACTGGCAGTTGTGGTGGGGAGAAATCAAAATGGAGGACAGAGTTCATGGTTTGAACTTGTTGAACTCAATGTTGAGTCCAGAAGAATGTAAAGTGCCTGTAGCTTGTGTTGGGCTTCACTGGAGCATTAGAGGTGTCAGCTGTGGCTCAGTTCATAGCACCCTCGCCTTTGAATCAGAGGGTTGTGGGTTCATGTCCCACTCCCGGAAACCAAGAACTGTGATTGTACTCGAAAGAATTGCAATCTGTGACTGTTGATAACTCGAAAGAGTTTCACTGGAGCATTGTAGCAGGCCAAAGCGAGAAATGTGGGCATGAGAGCAAGGTGGTGAATTGAAATGGCAAGTGACTAGAAAGTCAGGGTCATGCTTGCAGACTGAGTGAAGGTGTTCTGCAAAGCGGTCAGCCAGTCAGCGTTTGGTCTCCCCAAATGTAAAGGGGAACGCGTTGAGCAGCAAATACAGTATACTAAACTGAAAAAAGTACAAGCAAATCACTGCTTCACCTGGAAGTAATGTTTGGAACCTTGGATGGTGAGAAGGGAGGAGCTGAAGGGGCAGGTTTTAGGTAGGTAGGTCAGGTGTTTCTCATGTGTCGGTGCAGACTCGATGGGCCGAAGGGCTTCTTCTGCACTGTGTGATTCTGTGGCCTCTTGCGGTTGCTTGGGAAGGGGATGAGGTGTTGGGGAAGATAGAGGAGTGGACCAAGGTGTCATGGAGGGAACGGTCCCTTCGGAATGCTGACAGGGGAGGGGAAGATGTGTTTGGTGGTGGCATCATGCTTGAGTTGGCAGAAATAGCGGAGGTTAACCCTTTGAATACAGAGGCTGGTGGGGTGGAAAGTGAGGACCATAGTGTTTCTGTATGTTTACTGAAAGGTCCATTTTCTCACATAATTTGAAGAAGCAGTCGACAATGATCTGCAGTTCAGTTTCTAAATGAGTGCACATAAGCCTTATCTGCATACTGAAACTTTATGACTCAGGTTGGAGTGGTTTTGGTTTTGGATTGAAGGTGGCATAGGTTGAACACTTTCACGAATGTTCTGTAGAATATCTTCACGTCTGTGCTTAATTTGCTGAGGGTGAGGTGCAGTATTGCAGCAAGAAAAATGGAGAAGAGAAATTGGTGCAATGACGCAGCCTTGTTTGACCCCATTTTTCACTGAGATAGGATTTGTGGGAGTTCAGTCGGTGAAGAATAGTTTGCATGTTATCGTGGATTTTTAAAAAGTCATTCTCAGGATGTGGGCTTCGCTGGCTGGGTCAGCATTTATTGCACATCCCTGAGAAGGCGGTGGTGAGCTGCCTTCTTGAACCGCAGCAGTCCATGTGGTGTAGGTACATCCACAGTGCTGTTAGGAAGGGAGTTCCAGGATTTTGACCCAGCAACAGTGAAGGAACAGCGATACATTCCCAAGTCAGGATGGTGTGTGGTGGTGTCCCATCTATCCGCTGCCCTTGTCCTTCTAGATGGTCATGGGTTTGGAAGGTGCTGTCTAAGGAGCTTTGGTGAATTCCTGCAGTGCACCTTGTAGATGGTACACACTGCTGCTACCGTGCGTCGGTGGTGGAGGGAATGAATGTTTGAACATTCTGTCTGGGACATTATCTGTAAGGTATGATTCCGTGAGGATGACTATGCCAGGCTGTTGCTAAATAGTCTGTGAGACAGCTCTCCCAATTTTGGCACTAGCCCCCAGATGTTAGTAAGGAAGACTTCGCAGGGTCAACAGGGCTGAGATGGCTGTTGTCGTTTCTGGTGCCTAGGTTAATAGAGTGGTCCGTCCGGTTTCATTCCTTTTTTGTGACTTTGTAGCAGTTTGTTACAACTGAATGGTTTGAAAGGCCATTTCAGAGGGCATTTAAGAGTCAACCACATTGCTGGGGTCTGGATTCACATGTAGGCCAGACCAGATAATGACAACAGATTTCCTTCCCTGAAGGACATTAGTGAACCAGATTGGTTTTTACAACAATCAACAATGGTTCCATGGTTATCATTGGACTTTTAATTCCAGATTTTTATTGAATTCAAACTCCATCATGTGCCGCGACGGGATTCGAACCCGGGTCCCCAGACCATTACCCTGGGTCTCTGGATTACCACTACGCCATCGCCTCCCCCACAAAGTACACGAAGGATGGTGACAAATTTCTTTGGGTAGCCAAATTTGAGGAGGATATCCCATAAGCCTT
Organism: Cetorhinus maximus; assembly: GCF_964194155.1. Classification (NCBI taxonomy): domain Eukaryota; kingdom Metazoa; phylum Chordata; class Chondrichthyes; order Lamniformes; family Cetorhinidae; genus Cetorhinus; species Cetorhinus maximus. Next base: position 12,187,500 of record NC_135897.1, read on the forward strand.
GGCACTTGACAGTGTCAAAGGCTTTCATGAGGTCAAAAAGGGCCATCTACAGTGGTTAGTGCTGCTCCTTACATTTTTCTTGGATTTTCTGTGCAATGAAGATCACACTGTAATGCCTCTCGATGGGCGAAAACTACACTGCAACTCTGGAAGGAGTTCCTCAGCCATGGAGGGGGAGGCAATTGTTGAGGATCCTTGCGATCACCTTACCTGTGGCAGGCAGCAGGGAAAACCATCTGTGTAGTTACCACAATCAGACTTGCCTCCCGTCTTGAATATAGCCATGATCACAGTGTCTCCGAGATCTCCTGGCGTGCACTCTTCTAACCAGATGCGGGATATGGGGTTATGCAGCCATGCCAGGAGTGCACCTCTGTCGTGTATCAGAATTTCAGTAGGGGCTGCAGGGGCTTTGTTTTTCAGCTATCAAATTTTCAACTTTGGTCAACTCTTTTTCCGGTACATCGATGACTGTATCAGTGCCGCTTCCCGCTCTCGCCTGGAAATGGAAAAATTAATCAACCAATTTCCACCCTTTTGCACCTTCATATGGTCTATCTCCAACACTTCCCTTCCCCTCCTTGACTTCTCTATCTCCATTCCTGGGGATAGACTGTTATCATGACTCACTGGGGATGGTGCACTGCAATATCAAGCCCCACTGCTCCCCAAGCCGTGACAAATGTGAAAAAGTTTGATCAAGCTACCTAATTGTTTAATTTAGGTTAACAGAATATGAGCACCAGGTTTGTAAACTCAATAAGTAAATAACTGTTTATTGAACAAATTGTCTTTAACCAGTGGCAAAAGAAAAAAATATGAACTAACTTCTAATTCTATACCGAAACTCTACCCCTTCTGAATCCCTAAACGCACACACGACACATAAGACGCACAAAAACATGGATTTTAAGGGTGGGATAGAACTGTTCAATAGTGCCAATTCTGGAGTACAGGATTCGATGGGTTGATTTTGATCGATGTCTTCCACATTCTTTTCAGTTCTTTGTTGATGACATGAGGTGGTCTTTCAGGCACTTTCGGCCTTTAGTTCACTGGTTGAGCACTTGCCTTTCAATGTCTCTAACAGTGATTTTCCCCTTCGCCTCTTGATAGGGGTTTCAGAGAGAGAGAGAGCAGGTTATAGAGATATGAGGAGAAAAGCCAGCTAGCTATTATTGTAGAATTACTGGAACCTTCACACACTGGAGAGAGAGGTTTAAGTCTTTTTCCTTTCAGGCTAGGAGCTATTCTCTCTTCACTGCTCTCACACAAACCCTGGACACCTGGTTAGGGGCCAATTAAAATGTTGTTGCCAGGCAGTTCCCCATTAGGCCAGACTCCTCCCTCGGCACCATCCTGTCTTTCATTGCACACACTGTTCCAGGATAGCAACATTGTATATATCCCTCACATTGTTCCAGTAGACGTGTCTTTCAAACTGCAGCCATTGTAATTTTAATCCACAGTCCAACAGAAGTAAAAAGATATCTTCTTTACAATGGCCCAACAGAAATAAAAAGATATGTTCTTTACACTGTCTATCAATATTCATTACAAGCCCCATGACTCCATAGTTACCTCACACCCTGCTTCCTGTAAGGACTCCATTCCTAGTTTCTACATCGCATCTGTTCTGATGATGCTACCTTCCACAACAGTGCTGCATGGTATGTCTTCCTTTTTCCTCAGTCAAGGATTCCCCCTCACTGTGGTTGACAGGGCACTCAACCGTGTACGACCCATTTCCCTCACTTTGCCAATCCAATTTCCTTTTGAAATTATTCATCGTCTCCACTTCAATCACCCACATAGGCAGCGGGTTCCAGCTCATTACCACTTGCTGCATAAAATGAGTTCTTCCCACAAGCTCCCTGTATCTCTTTCCCAAAACATTAATTTGTGTCCCACCCAGTCCTTGTACATTCCTTTGGCCACTTTAGGTTGGAAGAATGAGAGGTGATCTTATTGATTGTGATGGAAGCAATTTGAGGTGGTGATTTAAAGTATAATATTGTCTTTCATGCTGTCACATTTCAGGATCTTTGCCTATTTTCCCAAGAGATCGTTTTGAGCAACTTTATACTACAGCATTGCTTTGCATTTTTATTTACAAAGAGTTAAGTCCCATACACTAACAAGTTGTTTATGATGACAAGTAGGACTTTTACTAGTGTATGAAATAAAATAGATAACAGAATTGCCTTTACTCACATTACCATATCAGTTTGAGACAGTGAGTGGGGTTGTTATCACAATCCAGAGAACTTTCCTATATTTCAACAGTCACTACTCTTCAAGAGTACTTCATTGGTTTTAAAGCCCTTTGGGGCATCTTGAGATCATGAAATGTGATATAGAAATACAAGTTTATCTTTCTGTGCTCATCTCATTCATTGAGAACAGAAGGAAGCAGGGGTCAGTGGATGGAGTTCCTTATTTGCTGGGGAAGTGGTGGCATAGTGGTACAGCCACTAGACAAATATTCCAGAAACCCAGGGTACTGCCCTGGGGACCCAGCTTCGAATCCAATCATGGCAGATGGTGGAATTTGAATTCGATAAAAATCTGAACTTAGAAGTCTAACGATAACCAAGAAACCATTGCCGATTGTCATAAAAACCCATCTAGTTTACTAATGTCCTTTAGGGAAGGAAATCTGCAGTCCTTACCTGGTCTGGCTTACATGTGACTCCAGACCTATATGTGACTCCAGACCCACAGCAATGTGGTTGACTCTTAAATTCCCTCTGAACAAGGGCAGTTAGGGATAGGCAATAAATGCTGGCCTAGCCAGTGATGCCCACACCCCATGAATGAATAAAAAACAAAAATTGAGGTAGTTTAGATTAGCAGCTCAATAAGCCAGTCCTTATGCTGAGGGAGTTTCAGACATTGAGCTTTTTGCTTCTCTGCAGGAGAGGAGAGCATAAAGCAGTCTGCAAGAGACTTTTGTCTAGAATTCATTTTGCTTTTCTTTCTCTAGGCCGGAATACACTGATTCCGTTTTGAAAATGCACCCATCCGATGTGTTGGACATGCCAGTTGATCCCAATGAACCCACCTACTGTCTTTGTCACCAGGTTTCTTATGGAGAAATGATTGGCTGTGATAACCCAGATGTAAGTGCTTCTGATTTAGATTATATGCTCTATTTCTGGTATTTTGGTTTTATTTACTTGCCAATATACTGTTTTAAATACCATTCCTATTTAGTAGAGCTGGGTGAAGGAAGTTGTTGATACTTATTTGTATGTAGAGGTTTATTGAACTAGGATTAAAAAGTAAGCAAACACAAAGCAGCTGGTCACTGAGTGCTGCTAGTCGCAGAATTTGAGCTTGGGAATTTGGAGAGAGAGAATTTTAACGGTTAATCTCTTTCTAAAACCTAGTCTAGTTTGCATTTAGGATTCAGCTATAATTTACTATTAATTTTTTTTCAGTCCTAGTCAGGGAGAAACAAGCTTCCTACAGGAGAAGCAGCTGCAGTTAGTTGGTTATGCAGCTAGTTTGAACTAGATTTTCTAGTTCTCTAGACACTCATCTCTGTTGAGTTTCAGCTAGTATAAATAGAGATGGTCATGCTAAGTGCATGAAGTAAGCAAGCGCAAAGACAAACAGCTGGTCACTTTGTGCAGCCAGTCACGAGTGTGAGCTTCGGAATTCATGTTGTAAAAAAACCTTTAGGGATGAGTAACCATAATATGATAGAATTTTACAGTATGTTTGAAAGTGAGATAGTTCAATCTGAAGCCAGGATGTTAAATTTGAACAAAGGAAATTATGAAGGTATGAGGAGCAAATTGGCCGAGGTGGATTGGGAAATACATTAAAAGGCACAACCGCACATATGCAATGGACAGTTTTTAAAGAATTATTACGTAAGTATTGCTGAAAAAAGACATTTTGTCAAAGCTTTTCATCTTGCACTCATTGGGACAATTGCAAGAATACCAATGTCAGAGGAAGCAGCAACTTCATACTGTGTGAGAAGAGAGTGCTGATTAGTTGGCAAGTAGACTCTGGTAGAGGCGATGGTATGGAGAATGCACCAGTTAATGGTGACTGACATTAACAGCCAAGCATTGTTTGAAATATTAAACCAGGCAGCTTGATTCTGACTGGTCAAGGCATTGCCCTGGGGAATGAACCAGCGAATGGCTATCACTTATTTTGTTTAGCTGAAACAGATGCAGTCCATGTACATGTTCTTTCTGTCTGCAAAGAACAGGACCCTGTGTATTAATATATGTAGCTTCCAGTACACGCAAATGCACCACACTGTGAGCCCAACTGACTATCTTAAATTGATTGTCAATGTAATTTTTAGCACACTAAGATTTATTTAGCACTTGTTGCCCAATTGCGGAATCACATCTAATGGTGAACACTGTGTTTTGAGTTTTGCAAGCACGAGCTGAATCTCGAAAGCATGCCAAGCTGATTGAGCGCATGCATATTGTGGGATTTGGAATGGCCTGCCTGAATTTCACATGCAATGCGAATGTCTTACAGCGTTGTGAAGCCTTAAGACCAATCCGGACATACACATCAGTAAACCTGACAAAGGGACGGGAATAATCCTTAACAAGCGTGTCTATATCAACAAAATGCACACCATTCTTAATGACGGATACAAATTCGTTACTATTGGACTTGCCACTCAACATGACCGGACAACCTTCCTCGAGAGTAAGCTTTAAAAAAGTACTTACTGGACTTGTGTAAGAGTGACGAACTTGATATGTATGACGGGGTTTGTCCTCACGGCTCCCTGTGTCCGTGTATGTATGGGCTGCCTGAAATACTCAAAAGTGATGTACCTTCACCCTCTATCTTATCTATGACCGGTTCTGCACAGCATGAATTGGCCAAATGGTTGGGTGTGTTGTTACAACCAGTTTTGAACAAGTTTTCCAGACACAAGGCGAAGGATTCCTTCACATTTGTGAAGACCATACAGGACTTGCATATCGATAGCAATGCTTATTTAGCACGTGCTCATTTGACATTGCTAGCCTATTCACCGCTGTTCCACTTAAGGAAGCCATAGATATTTGCGCTGCAGCACTATATCATGGCGATCTAGACCTGCCACCATTGCGTGAATCAGTAATCATTGAGCTTATGAACTTGGCAACTCACGCAGTTGAGTTCAGCTTTAACGGCACCATGTATGCCCAAATAGATGGTGTTGCTATGGTATACCTTCTAAGCCCAGCTCTCTCAAACATCTTTGTTGGGTTCCATGAGAATCGTGTCTTCGATGGAATGACACCTACCCTCCTACCACTTGCATATTTCAGATATGTGGATGATACGTTTGGTATATTTAAACCTGTAGCTGCATGTAACAATTTCCTTGCATGTCGTAATGGGCTCCGTCTGTGCTCAGATTCACCTTTGAAATGGAGCAGTGAAATGAACTCCCCTTCCTTGATGTAATAGTTGAGAAATCTGCCAAGGGATTCTCTACCACAATCCACTGCAAGCCTACCTTCACTGGTCAATACACGCATTGGGATTCTTAACAGTTCCATGCGCTATAAGATTGACCTTATCAGCAACCTTAGAAATAGGGCCCAAGCCATTTGATCACCATGCAAGCGTGATGCTGAAACACGGCGCAACAAAGACATCCTGCGGGATAATGGCTACCCTGTTAGATCATTTCGCACTGTATATGCGCAAACTCATGAATGGGCCCAAGGCCGTCACTTTTGATCCTGGAAAGTGCCCAGTCTACCTCAGATTACCCTGGAAGGGCAAGGTATTTCAAAAATTTAAGCAACAGATGAAGCTAGCTGTTTCACGCTTCTTCTATGCAGTAGCAATATGAATGGTATTTGCCACTAACATGATGCTGCCATCAAGCCAAAATGATGTTCTGCCTATCACACAAATGAGTAACATGGTATATGAATTTCAGTGCCGGTGTGATGCTAGGTATGTAGGCCGTGCATCCCAAAGACTGGCAGATCGTTTCAAACAACATGTCTCTTCCGCTGTTGGCAGGCAAGACAAGGACTGTACCCAACCAACCCGTGCTTGCAAAACTCAAAACAGTGTCCAACATTAGATGTGATTCTGCGATTGGACAGACAACATTTGCTAAATAATCCTCAGTGTGCTAAACATTCTGCTGACAACCAATTTAAGATTGTCAGTTGGGCTCACAGTGTGGTGCATTTGTGTGTACTGGAAGCTACATATGTTGATACACAGGGGTCTGTTCTTTGCAGACAGAAAGAACATGTACACACATTACGCCTGTTTCAGCTAAACAAAATAAGTGATAGCCATTTGATGGTTCATTCCTCCAGGCAATGCCTTGACCAATCGGAGTCAGGCTCCCTGGTTTAAAATTTCAAACAATGCTTGGCAGTTAACTGTCATTCACCATTAACTGGTGCAGTCTCCATGGCAATGCCTGTACCAGAGTCCACTTGCCACCAATCAGCACTCTCTTCTCATACTGTAGAAAATTGTTGCTTCCCTTGACATTAATTGCCCTGATGAGTGCAAGACAAAAAGCTTCAACATTTTCAGCAATACTCAAGTCCTGTAGTACCAAACGACTAATTATTACATAGTTTGCAGCAATTGTACATTCCTTCAAGGCACAAAAACCAAAAAAGAAAAGTCAGTCAATCGTGGCTAACGAAGTTAAAGATTGTATAAAATTAAAAGAAATGGTCTTTAAAGTTGCCAGAAATAGTAGTGAACCTGAGGATTGGTAGGACTTAGAATACAGCAAAGGAGGAGGTGGGGTGTAGTGGTATTTTCACCAGACTAGTAATCCAGAGACCCAGAGTAATGCTCTGGGGACCCGGGTTTGAATCCCACCAAGACGGATGGTTTAATTTGAATTCAATAAAAATCTGGAATTAAAAGTCTTGATGATGACCACGAAACCATTGCTGATTGTCATAAAAACCCACCTGGTTTACTAATGTCCTTAGAGAAAACAGGGAACTACAGGCCTCTTAGCCTTACATCAGTAGTAGGGAAAATGCTAGAATCTATTATAAAGGATGTGATAAATGGACACTTGGATAATAATGATCTGATTGGACATAGTCAACATTGGATTTATGAATGGGAAATCATGTTTGATGAGCCTGTTGGAGTTTTTTGAGGATGCTACTAACAGAATTGATAAAGGGGAGTCGGTGGATGTAATATACTTGGATTTTCAGAAGGCTTCTGATAAAGTCCCTCACGGGAGGTTGGTTAGCAAAATTAAAACACATGGGATAGGAGGTAATATACTGGCATGGATTAAGGATTGTTAACAGGCAGGAAACAGAGTGTAGGAATAAATGGGTCATTCTCACTTTGGCAGGCTGTGACTAGTGGGGTACTACAAGGTTCAGTACCAGGACCCCAGCTGTTCACAATGTATATCAATGATTCGGATGTGGGGACCAAATGTAATATTTCCAAGTTCACGGATGACACAAAGCTCGGTGTGAATATGTGTTGTGACGAAGATGCAAGGCGGCTTCAAGAGGATTTGGACAGACTTAGTGAGTGGGCAAGAACATGGCAGATGGAATGTAATATGGAAAAATGTGAGGTTATCCACTTTGATAGGAGGAACAGATGCGCAGAGTATTTCTTAAATGGTAAGAGATTTGAAAGTGTAGGTGTACAAAAGGACCTGGATGTCCTTCTCAGTAAGTCACTGAAGGCAAACATGCAGGTGCAGCAGGCAATTAGGAAGGCTAATGGTGTGTTGGTCTTTATTACAAGGGGATTTGAGTACAGGAGTAGTGAAGTGTTGCTTTAATTGTATAGAACCTTGGTTAGATCGCACCCTGAGTACTCTGTGCAGTTTTAGTCCCCTTACCTTAAGAAGGATGTTATTGCCGTAGAGCGAGTGCAATGAAGGTTCACCAGACTTGTTCCCAGGATGGCAGTATTGTCCTATGAAAAGAGATTGGGGAAACTGTGCCTGTCTTCTCTAGGGTTTTGAAGAATGAGAGGTGACCTCATTGAAACCTACAAAACACTTAAAGGGATAGACAGGTTAGATGTAGATAAGATGTTTCTCCTGTTGGGGGGAGTCTAGAACCATGGGACACAATTTCAAAATAAGGGGGAAGCCACTTAGGACCAAGATGAGGAGATTTTTTTTACTCGGAGGGTTGTGAATCTTTGGAATTCTCTACCCCAGAGGGCTGTGGAAGCTCAGTCATTTAGTATGTTTAGAGATTGACAGATTTCTAAATGTCAATGACGTAAAGGGACATTGGGATAGTGGGGAAAAAGGCATTGAAGTTGATGATCAGCCATGATCAGCTCACCACCACCTTCTCAAGGGCAATTTGGGATGGGCAATAAATGCTGGCCCAGCCAGCGATGCCCACACCCTATGAATGAATAAAAAATAATGATCATGTTGAATGGCAGAGGAGGCCTGATGGGCTGAATGGTCTACTCTTGCCCCTATCTTCCTATGTTTTCTAGCAATAATAAAGCTTATTAGGAGCAGTAGGATCTAGGTTTCTAGTCTTCAGTTAAAAATAAATAGTCTGTGGAGTAAAGTTGAGGCATGGCAGGGCAGCATGGAGTGCCGATCCTGTAACGTGGAAAGTCATGTACACTTCCTGTAGTCTAGACGATCACGTGTAGGAAGTGTCGCCAGCTGCGGAAACTTGAGCATCAGGATAACTGTGGCACGTCCACGAAGCTGAGATCTATGTGGATAGCATACTTAGGGAGATGATCACACTGCAGGTTAAGTGAGTACAGGCAGAGGGAATGGGTGATCTCCAGACAGTCTAGGAGAACCAGGCAGATAGTGCAGGAGTCCCCCTGAGTCCATCTCACTCACTAATCAGTTTTCTGCTTGGATGCTGAGGAGGGCAATGGCCCCTCAGAGGAGTGCAGCCAGAGCCAAGTCTATGGCACCACGGGTGGCTAAGCTGCACAGGAAGGAGGAAGAAAAGTGGAAGAGCAATAGAGTTGGGGATTCAAAAGTTAAGGGAACAGACAGGTGTTACTACGGCCATAGACGTGACTCCTGGATAGTATGTTGCCTCCCCGGTGCCAGGGTTAAGAATGTCACTGGGCAGCTATAAGACATTCTTATGGGGGAGGGTGAACGGCCAGAAGTCATTGTCCACCAATGACATAGGTAGAAAGTGGGATGAGGTCCTGAAAGCAGATTTTAGAGAGCTTGGAAAAAGATCAAAAAGCAGGACTTCAAAGGCAGTAATCTCAGAATTACTATGTGCCTTGTGCTAGTGAGTACAGAAATAAGAAGATAGAGGAAATGAATGTATGGCTAGAGAGATGGTGCAGGAGGGTGGGCTTTAGATTTCTGAGGCACTGGGACTGGTTCTGGGACAACTGGGACCTGTGCAAGGTGAATGGGTTACGCCTTAGCAGGACCGGAACCAATATCCTCACTGGGAGATTTACTAGCGCTGTTGGGGAGGTTTTAAACTAGCTTGGCAGGGCGGTGGAAACCAAAGGGGGAATTCAGATAGGATAGAAACAAAGCTTGTAATGGTAGGAAGAAAAGTAGTAAGCGAAGTTAGAAGGCAGTGGAAACAAAGGCCAAAGTCAAATAGGGTCAAAATACAGAAAAATGTTAAAAAGATAAAATTAAAGACACACTATCTACACACAGCATTCGCAAAAAATGGAGATGAATTGACAGCAGAAATAGAAGTAAATGGGTATAATCTAATTGCCATTACGGAGACATGGCTGCAGGGTGGTCAAGGCTGGGAACTGAATGTTCAAGGGTTTTCGCATTTAGGAAGGCTAGGCAAAAAAGAAAAAGAGGTGGGGTAGTGCCATTAATAAAAGATGAGATCAGTACATTAGTGAGAGAGGATCTTTGATTGAAAGATCAAGATGTAGAATCAGTTTGAATTGGTCTAAGAAACAGCAGGGGGCAGCAAACATTGGTGGGAATTATTATAGGTCACCTATAGAACAGTAGTGATAATATAGGGCATGGTATATATCAGGACATTAGAGGTGCATGTAACAAGGGTAATACAATAATCACGGTGGGCTTAACCTACATATAGACCGGGCAAACCAAATTAGCACTAATGCTGTGGAGGATGAATTCCTGGTATGTACACAAGATGATTTTCTAGAACAGTTTGTTGAGGAACCAACTAGGAATGAGCTATTTTAGATCTAGTATTGTGCAATGAGAAAAGGCTAATTAGTAATCTTGTTGTAAAGGAGCCTTTGAGTAGAGTGACCATGACTTAATTTTACATTAAGTTTGAAAGTGGTATCATTCAACCTGAAACTAGGGTCTTAAATCTAAACGATGGTATGAAGGGCAAGTTGCCTCTGGTATGTAGATTGGGAAACTGCATTAAATTTTATTATGGTTGACAGGCAATGGCGAGTATTTAAAGAATTACTACATGGTTTACAATAAATATTCATTCCTTTGAGGTACAAAAACCCAACGGGAAAAGTGATCCAATCTGCTAACAAGCGAAGTTAAGGGTTGTATTAGATGAAAGGAAGAGGCTTAAAAATTTGCAAAAAAAAGTAGTAAGCCTGAGGATTGGGAGCATTTTAGAATTCATCAAAGAAGGGGCAAGAAACTGATAAAGAAAAAAAAATAGAATATGAGAGTAAACTAGCGAGGAATATAAAAATGGATTGTAAAATTTTCTAAATGCATGTAAAAAAGGAAAAGATTAGCCAAGACACATGCGGACCCATTACAGGCAGCGACAGGAGATTTATAATAGGGAATAAGGAAATACTTTGTGTCTGTCTTCAGGGAGGATACAAAAAACTTCCCAGAAATACTAGTAGAATCAAAGGACTAGCGGGAATGAGGAACTGAAAGAAATTAGTGTTGGTTTTAAAAAGGAGTTTTTAATGGGAGAAATTAATGGGACTGAAAGTTGACAAATCCCTCGGACCTGAAGACCTACATCCCAGAGTGTTGAAGGAGATGGTTGTAGAAATAGTGGATGCGTTGGTGGTTATCTTCCAAAATTCTATAGATTCTGGAATAGTTCCTGCAGGTTGGAAGGTAGCAAATGTAACCCCATGGTTTAAGAAAGGAAAGAGAGAGAAAACTGGGAATTGCAGACTTGTAAGTGTGACATCAGTAGCAGGGGAAATGCTAGAATCTATTATAAAGGATGTGATAACTGAACACTTAGAAAATAATGGTAGCATTGGGCAGAGCCAACATGGATTTATGAAAGGGAAATCATGTTTGACAAACCTGTTGGAGTTCTTTTGAGGATGTAACTAACAGAATAGATAAGTGGGAACCAATGGATGTGGTGTATTGGATTTCCAGAAGGCTTTCGATAAGGCTTCAGACAAGAGGTTAGTTAACAAAATTAGAGCACATGGGATTGGGGGTGATATTCTGGCATGAGTTGATAATTGGCTATTGGACAGGCAACTGATAGGCAGAATAAACAGGTCATTCTCAGGGTGGCAGGCTGTGAGTAGTGGGGTATTACAAGGATCAGTACTTGGGGCCCCAGCTATTTACAATTTATATTAATAATTTGGATGTGGGGACCAAATGTAATATTTCCAAGTTTACTGCTGATGCAAAACTAGGTAGGAATGTGAATTGTGAGGAGGATGCAAAGAGGCTTCAATGGATTTAGACAGGCTAGGTGAGTGGGCAAGACCATAAGACATAGGAGCAGAAGTAGGCCAATCGGCCCATCGAGTCTGCTCCACCATTCAATGAGATCATGGCTGATCTGATAATCCTCAACTCCACTTTCCTGCCTTTTTCCCATAACCTTTGATTCCCTTACTGATTAAAAACCTGTCTATCTCGGCCTTGAATATACTTAATGACCCAGCCTCTACAGCCCTCTGTGGTAAAGAATTCCACAGATTGATTACCCTCTGAGAGAAGAAATTCCTCTTTATCTCTTTTAAACATGCGTCCCCCCCGCTCTGAGATTATGCCCTCTGGCTCTAGACTCTCCCACAAGGGGTAACAACCTCTCAGCATCTACCCTGTCAAGCCCTCTAAGAATCTTATATGTTTCAATAAGGTCGCCTCTCATTCTTCTAAACTCCAATGAGTACAGGCTCAACCTACTCAACCTTTCCTCATAAGAAAATCCCTCCATACCTGGGATCAACCTAGTGAGCCTTCTCTGGACTGCCTCCAATGCCAGTATATCTTTCCTTAGATAAGGGGACCAAAACTGTTCACCGTATTCCAGGTGTGGTCTAACTAGTGCCTTGTATACTATATTCCTTTTGAAATAAAAGCCAACATTCCATTTGCCTTTGCTATTACCTGTTGAACTTGTATGTTAGCTTTTTGGGATTCATGCACGAGGACCCCCCCCAAATCCCTTTGTGCTGCAGTCTTTCTCCATTTAAATAATATTCAGCTCCTCTATTCTTCTTGCCAAAGTGCATAACCTCACATTTTCCTACATTATATTTCATCTGCCAAGTTTTTGCCCACTCACTTAACCTGTCTATATCCCTCTATAGATTCCTTGTGTCATCCTCACCACTTGCCTTCCCACCTATTTTCCTGTCATCTGCAAACTTGGGGATATTACATTCACTTCCCTCATCTAAGTCATTCATATATATTGTAAATAATTGAGGCCCCAGCACTGTTCCCTGTGGCACTCCACTAGTTACAGATTGCCATCCTGAAAATGCCCCCCTTATCTCAACTGTCTGTCTTCTATTAGTTAGCCAATCCTCTATCCATGCTAATGTGCTATCCCCAACACCATGGGCTCTTATTAAGTAGCCTTATGTGTGGTACCTTATCGAACACCTTTTGGAAATCTAGATAAATTACATCTACTGGTTCCCTTTATTTACCCTGCTTGTTACCTCAAAGAATTATAATAAATTTGTCAGGCCTGATTTCCCCTTCATGAAGCCATGCTGACTCTGCTTGATTAGATTATATATTTCTAAATGCTCTGCTATTACATCCTTTATAATAGACTCCAACATTTTCCCGATGACACATGTTAAGCTAACTGGCTTATAGTTACCTGTTTTTGTCTCCCTCCTTTTTTGAATAAGGATGTTACATTGGCCGTTCTCTAATCCTCTGGGACTTTTCCAGAATCTAAGGATTCTTGGAAGATTACTACCAGTGCATCAACTATCTCTGTAGCAACTTTCTTTAATATCCTAGGATGCAACCCATCAGGACCAGGGGACTTATCAGCCTTTAGCCCCATTAGTTTCCCTAGTACTTTTTCTCTAGTGATAGTTATTGTATTTATTTCCTCCCTCTGCTTTTGCCCCTTGATTATTTAGTATTTTTGGAATGCTATTAGTATCTTCTACAGCGAAGACTGAAGCAAAGTATTTATGCAACTCCTTTGCCATTTCCTGGTTCCCCATTATTATTTCCCCAGCCTCATTCTCTAAGGGGCCTATGTTCACTTTGGTGCTTCTCTTCCTTTTTATATGTTTAAAGAAGCTCTTACTGTCCGTTTTTATATTACTTGCTAGTTTACCCTCAGAGTTTATTTTCTCCCTCTTTATTATTTTTTGGTCATCTTTTGTTGGGTTTTAAAACTTTCCCAATATTGTGGCTTACCACTAATCTTTGCCACATCGTATATTTTTTCTTTCAATTTGATACTGTCCTTAACTTCCTTGACTAACCATGGTTGGTTTATCCCTGCCCTTGAACCCTCCTTCCTCACTGGGGATATATCTTTGTTGAGAGTCATTAACTATTTTCTTAAACGTCTGCCAATGTTCATCAACCGTCTTTTCTGCTAAACTCCTTTCTAAGTCCACGCCAGTCAACTCTGCCCTCATTCCACTGTAATTACCCTTATTTAAGTTTAGCACAGGTGTTTCCGACCCAGATTTCTCACTCTCAAACTGAATGCTAAATTCTACCATTTTATGGTCACTGTTTCCTAGGGGATCCTTTACTCTAAGATAATTTATTAAACCTGTCTCATTACACATTACCAGATCCAAAATAGCCTGATCCCTGGTTGGATTCACAACATATTGTTCTAAGAAACTGCCCCAAATACACTCTGAATTCTTGCTCATGTGTACCTCTGCCAATTTGATTTTCCCAATCTACATGAAGATTAAAGTCACCCATGATTAATGTACAGCCTTTTTTACATGCCTTCATTATCTCCTGATTTATTCTCTGTCTTACAGCATAGCTACTGTCAGGAGGCCTATAGACTACTCCCACCAGTGTCTTCTTCCCCTTGTTGCTTCTTACCTTCACCCATATGGATTCTACATCTTCCGATCCAAGATCCTTTCTTGCAATTGTACTTATTCCATCTTGTACTAACAAAGCTACCCCACCATGCTTTCCTTCCTGCCTGCCACATATCCCTGAATATTTAGTTCCCAGTGTTGATTTCCTTGTAACCACGTCTCTGTAATGGCTATAAGATCATACCCATTAACCTCTATTTGTGCTGTTAATTCATTTATTTTGGGGGGTGGCATAGTGTTATTGTCACTGACTAGTATTCCAGAGACCCGGGGTAATGCTCTGGAGACCTGGGTTCAAATCCCACCATGACAGATGGTGGGATAAAAAATATGGAATTAAAAGTCTGATGATGACCATGGAGCCATTGCCGATTTTCATAAAAATCCATCTGGTTCACTAATGTCCACTAGGGAGGGAAATCTGCCATCCTTACCTGGTCTGGCCTACATGTGACTCCAGACCCACAGCAATATAAATGCCCTCTGAACAAGGGCAAATAGGGATGGGCAATGACTGCTGACCTAGCTAGCGATGCCCACATCCCATGAATTAAAAAAAATACTATGTGCATTTAAGTAAAAGGCCATTAATTTTACCTTTTTACCATTTTTTCCCCTTTGACCCTATTTGGTGCCGTTTTTTTTATGTTTGTACACTCTGTCCCTTCCTGTCACACTCTGGGTGTCATTACCAAAATAGCTGCCCTCTCTACAGCATGATAGTTATTCGGTTTGCCAGGACACTGGTCCCAGCATGGTTCAAGTGAAGCCCATCCCACCAGAACAGCTCCCTTCTACCCCAGTACTGGTGTCAGTGCCCCATGAACTGAAACCCATTCCTCCCACACCAATTGTTGAGCCATGCATTTAACTCCTTAACTGGCATATTTACCCTATGCCAGTTTGCCCGTGGCTCGGGTAGCAATCCCGAGATTATTATCTTGGAGGTTCTGCTTTTTAATTTAGCTCCTAACTATTCAAATTCTTTCAGCAGAACCTCCTTTCTAGTCCTATCAATATCATTGGTACCAACATGGACGACAACAACGGGATCCCTCCCCTCCCATTCCAAGTTCCTCTCCAGCCCTGAGGAGATGTCCTTAACCCTGGCACTGGGCAGGCAACACAGCCTTCAGGACTCACGCTCACGGCTGCAGAGAACACTATCTATCCTCCTAATTATACTGTACATGGCAGATGGAATATAATGTGAAAAATGTGAAGTTATCCACTTTGGTTGGCAAAACAGAAATGCAGAGTATTTTATAAATGGTGAGAGATTGGGACATGTTGATGGTGAAAGGGATATGGATGCCCTTGTTCATCATTCACTGAAAGCTAGCATACAGATGCAGCAAGCAATTAGGAAGGCCGTGTTGGCCTTTATTACAAGGGGGTTGGAATACAGGAATAAAGCTGTGTTGCTGCAGTTACATAGCGCCTTGGTGAGACCGCACCTGCAGAATTGCATATAGCTTTAGTCATCTTACCTAAGGAAGGATATACTTGCCACAGAGGAAATGTAAAAAATGTTCACCAGACTGATTCCTGGGATAGTGGGATTGTCCTATGAGAAGAGATTGAGAAGACTGGGCCTATTTTCTCTAGAATTTAGAAGAATGAGTGGTGATCTCATTGAAACGTACAAAATTCTTACAGGGCTCGACACGGTAGATGCAAGAAGGATGTTTCCCTTGGCTGGTGAGGGGGGGGTGGGGTCCAGAACCAGGGGACACAGTTTCAGAATAAAAATAGACCATTTAGGACCGAGATGAGGAGGAATTTCTTCACTCAGAGTGTGGTGAGTCTTTGGAATTCTCTACCCTGGAGGGCTGTGGAGGCTCGATCATTGAATATGTTCAAGACTGAGATCGATAGATTTCTAGATAGTAAAGACATCAAGGGATATAGGGATAGTGTGGGATAATGGTGTTGGGGTAGAAGATCAGCGGAGCAGGTACGAGGGGGTGAATGGACTACCCCTGCTGCTATTTCATTTGTTCCCATTTTCCTTGGAGCATGTATTAGGCTACGAGAACTTCATGTCTCTGTGTTCAGCACCTTTTAAGTGTCACGTTTGTATGACCTGTTCAAGATGCCCTTGGTTATAAAGTAACTTCATATTTGTACATTCTAAGGACCCTTGAAATTATTTTGAAAAATCACCACTTGCATTGAAAATTCCATCATCCACTGTTGGAAATTCTCTTTATACAAGGTGTGGGTGGAAGGAGTGGCTGGAACCTGACCCATTTGTGAACTAATGGTGTCACAGCCCAGCTTTGCTTGCACAAATTCCCCTTCTAAAACATAAGAGCTAGGAGCAGGAGTAAGCAGTTCAGCCCCTTGAGCTTGCCCAGCCATTCATTATGATCATGGCTGGTCTCATTTCGGCCTCAACTCTAATTTCCAGCCCTCTCCCCATAACCTTTCAACCCATTACTAATTAAAAATCTGTATCTCCTCCTTAAATTTATTCAGCATCCCGGCATCCACTGCACTCTGAGGTAGTGAATTCCACAGATTCACGACCCTTTGAGAAAAGTAATTTCTCCTCACCTCTAATTTAAATCTACCACCCCGTAGCCTAAAACTATGACCTCTCGTTCTAGAATGCCCCACAAGGGGAAACATCTGCTCTGCGTCTACTTTGTCTATCCCCTTTAGCATCTTTTATACCTCAATTAGATCTCCTCTCATCCTTCTAAACTCTAGCGAGTATAGGCCTAAACTGCTCAATCTCTCATAAGACAAGCCCCGCATCTCTGGAATCAATCTAGTGAACCTCTTCTGAACCGCCTCCAATGCAACTACATCCTTCCTCAAGTAAGGGGACCAAAACTGTGCACAGTACTCCAGCTGCGGTCTCACCAATGCCTTGTACAGTTGCAACATAACTTCCCTCTTTTTATACTCTATTCCTTTAGCAACAAATGCCAAAATTCCATTTGTCTTCCTTATTACCTGCTGTACCTGCATACTAGCTTTCAGCGATTCATGCACGAGGACACCCAGATCCCTCTGCACTGAAGCATTCTGAAGTTTTTCTCCATTTAAATAATAAGTTGCCTTTTTATTCTTCTGACCAAAATGGATAACCTCACACTTATCCACGTTAAACTCCATCTGCCAAATATTGGCCCATTCTCCTAACCTGTCTATAATCCATTTGTAAATTTATTATTTTTTCACTGCAACTTACTTTCCCACCTATTTTGGTGTCATTGCAAATTTAGCTATAGTACCTTCTATCCCTGAATCCAAGTCATTAATATAGATTGTAAATAGTTGGGGCCCAAGGACCGAACCCTGTGGCATCCCAGTAGTTACAGCTTGCCATCCAGAAAAAGACCCATTTATGCCCACTCTCTGCTTTCTGTTGGTTAGCCAATCCTCTATCCAAGCTAATATATTACCCCGACTCCATGTGACCTTATCTTGTGTATTAATCTTTTGTGTGGCAACTTATCAAAAGCCTTCTGGAAGTCCAGATAACCTACATCTACAGGATCCCCATTATCCACTTTGTTTGTCACATCTTCAAACAACTCTAGCAAATTCGTCAAACATGATTTACTCTTCATAAAACCATGCTGACTCTGATGGATTGCATTTTGACTTTCCAAATGCCCCATTACTACTTCCTTAATAATGGATTCCAACAATTTCCTAATGACAGATGTTAAACTAACTGGTCTATAGTTTCCTACTTTCTGCCTCTCCCCACCTTTTTTGAATAATGGCATTATATTAGCATTTTTCCAATCTACTGGAACCTTTGCAGAATCCAGGGAATTTTGGAATATTATAGCCAATGCATCCACTATCTCCACAGCCACTTCCTTTAAGACCCTGGGATGTAGGCCATCAGGTCCTGGGGACTTGTCACCCTTTAATCCCAATAGTTTGCTCAGTACTTTTTCTCTAGTGATGGTGATTGTTCTAAGTTCCTCCTCTAAACGCTCTGCACTACCTGTTACTATTGGGGTGGTACTAGTGTCCTCCACTGTGAAAACTGAGGCAAAATATAGATTAAGCGTCTGCCATTTCTGCATTCCCCACTATTAACTCCCCAATCTCGTCCTCCAAGGGACCAACATTCACTTTAGCTACTCTCTTTCCTTTGATATACTTGTAGAAGCTTTTGCTATCAGTTTTTACATTTTGCGCTAGTTTTCTTTCATAATTTACCTTTGCTCTTTTTATTATTTTTTTAGTCACCCTTAGTTGATCTTTAAAAGTTTCCCAATCTTCTAGCCTGCCACTGACCTTTGCAATTTGGTATGCCTTAGTTTTTGCCTTTATGTTATCTTTAATTTCCTTGCTTAGCCAGGGATGCTTTTTCCCCCTCTTACCACCTTTATTCCTCTTTGGAATATATTTTACTTGGGAATAATTGAATATCTCCTTAAATATCTGCCACTGTTCATCAACTGTCCTGTCTTATAGTCTTCCTGCCCAGTCCACTAGGGCCAAATCTGCCCTCATGCCTATGTAGTTACCTTTGTTTAACTCCAGAACACTAGTGTGGGACTGAAGTTTCTCGCTCTCAAACTGAACTTGAAATTCTATCATGCTATGATCACTCTTCCCTAGAGGATCCTTTACTATGAGCTCATTAATTAATCCCATCTCATTCTCCTGCCTCTGTCTTTTTTTAAAAGGCATTTTTAATTCGATTTAATTTCCTTCTGCATGACACATCTTTCTCCAATCAAGTGCGTGAACAAGGGGTTCAGTTCCAAAGCCTTCTGAGTGTGCTGTACTGATCTCAACAGTAGATGTAACCATATACTGCAAGGTCACTTCCAGTCTCTCCTTAGTGTCACTTGGTCGCCCACCACATAACAGTTACATTTGATTATTGTCGGTGCTTTAAGTATCAGCAGTAAAACTAAAACTGTTAAGTGTGGGTTCAGCTGTATGAACAAGTGGACACTTAAAAGCTGTTCTGGTCAGTGTAGGTATATGCCAGTTGTTTGATGTTTGTGACAGTGGGATTATCGGTTGTTTCTGCTTTATTATCAACAGTGCCCAATTGAGTGGTTTCACTTTGCCTGTGTGGACCTTGCAACAAAACCAAAAGGAAAATGGTAAGTAAGACTGGCCAACACAAGTATTTCACAGTTCCACTTGGGAAATGCAAGGTGTTGTGACAGAAGAATGATCCTGAAGAAATCAGTGCTCTAGACGTCTGTGTTAATTCACACTAAAGCAATAGCAAAGTGGAATCATAATCATAGATTCAACTGTTGTTACTGCACCTTTGGTCACTCTTTCCGTGGGGCAGGCTTTATAGGGATGAGTGACAATAATTCAGCTTAGGAGATGGGGGAGGAAAAGGTTGAGAATTGAAAGAGTAACATTGTGAAGCACATGATGAAGACTGCCTGTTTACTTTTCTCTTCTTGTTTGTGTGCAGGTTCTGTCCACGATGTACCCAGGAAAGGAAAAAGAAGTGAGGCTACTCCCTCCTTACTTGCCTCCACATTGTGCTTTTTGTTCTTGTGTCTTCAAATTGTTGCAATTTTGTTTAACCTTCCCTAATTTGTGTATGGGGTGGGAGGGTGGGGAGGGGGCTTTGTTTTATTTCACTCCTAGGATTGGTTTAACGAAACCAGTTGAAGTTTTGACATTTCATTTCCAGGCACATGAGCCTCTTTTGGACATTTGAAGGTGCATCTGCAGCTTAAGCTGGCATGTACTGTTCGGTCCATAATATCACTGAGTCAAAAGGTTGGAGATCCATTTCAGGGTCAACTTGGTGAGATCTGGGAATGCCATTATTAAATGAGAATTATATATGAGAATGTACAGGGATTCTTGTTGAAGTTAAGAGAACAGGAAGCCATTGTGAAAATACTGAACCCTTATTTTTTGGCGTCACCGTATTGAAACTACAGCAATAAAATGTTGGCTTTAGCAACTTGATTACTCCAAACTCTTGCTCCCTTTGGCCCTAGAGATATCAGTACCTTGAAACTGGGATATACACAGCTTTCAAGGGGATTTTAAAAAAATGTTGTAATTCACTGGATACTAAAGATAGCATTTACCATTGTAACCACTGCTATCCTCGGTCCCAGGAAGGCACTAGATTTGTATCTCAGTTGCAGTTATATAAAACCCACGTGGAATATAGCATGTGACTACATGGTGGCAACTGTTGACGGGGATTTGGTGTTACTCGAGACCAAAGCTGCTTTAAGAAAGGAAATGACTGCCTCTGTAAAGTTGATATTAACAAGAATGTGATATTATGTGGGGCGCACTGTTTTGTGATATGCAAAATAATATATATGATTGTGATAGTAAGAAAAACCTTTATACTATGGCAAAAAAAATGTTTTAAAGAGAATGGGAATGTCCATCTTATTGTGCAATATTATGATTTATAGAAGCATTGTGATACTTTCATAAAGGACTATCCACTGAAAGGATTATATGATAGGGCTGCATACCCTGGAAAATATCTCACAGAAGTTGGAGCTTGTAACCCATTGGGCCTACAACTCAAAGGATGGGATATTTTATTTTAAACCACTGCTGTTCGTGTGTATTCTTTATACCACGTCTTTTTTAATACACGGATTTGAATGTTTTTAAGAATGCTTCTGCCTGTTCAGTATTGAAGGATGATTTCAAACCAAAATAAACATATACCAGTTTTTTTCCGTGAAGAATAATATGAAGTCAGTCTTGCCATGATGAATAAACAGGGACTCTGGCTGGTATTACCAATATGAAGGCTTAAACAATATGTATCTCCGGGGTTCAGAGATTCTGAATGTGCACAAATGCAAGTTTTGTAGATCTTAAAGGATTGTGCATTATAGATTCAAGTTCAGGAGATGCGTTGATCGAATGATAAATTTGTAGGACAATTGGACATGACCTGCCACTTCCAGCAGTTTTTGTTTGTCATCAGCTGAGTATGTTACATATTTCAGAACCTGTCAAACTCGTCTAAGAATCTTGGAACTGAGTTCCTGAGAAATCTAACCACCTGCTTCACTGCAAATTTGTATCCTATAGAGACGCACACTTTACCCAGGTCCAGAGAGCTTTCATACATGTTTGTAGACCTGAGGTTATGGGTTTCCCAGCTGTGTGCAGGAGTACTGCTGGAATGTAATCCACAAAAATCATGCATATCATTTAGAAGCACTGGTAAGTTCTACTCTGCTTATCTGGATGGCACCACTCTACCTATTAAGCCATGTGAAGATGGGTAGAATGAATCTAAGCTGCTAGTGACTGGCCTATCCTTCAGATCGTGGCTCATCAGTCTCTAATAATGCACTGGAGTGCTGCAGACCTGATTCAGACATCAGAATACCACAGAGGATGGGACTTGGTTCTGATCAGACAGCCAATCCTGGAGCCACCGTGACTCCAAAGAGACATGGGTGGGTACTCTGAGCACCGCATAGGTTTCTCCAAACCACAGGTGAATGAGAAGTGTATGGTACTGACTGTAACTCCTGTTTTACCATTACAAGATCAGAAGTATATTGTGCCAGCACTGACCTGTTCAATTCCAAGCTACAGATTGTATAAATTATAGTGAATCTTATTTGGCTTATGTCTGTCAGCTGTTGGTGACAAACTCCAGAGCACGCTGATATCAGCCTCATGTAGCATCTACTTGTTGATAACTTCACTCATCAATTTGTTTACAATGCACCATACTGTTGTGTTCAGTTTTGGTCACCATATTACGTAAAGGCTACCCAGTAGAGAAGGACAATTTGATACAAAGTATGAAGGAGCCTAGCCACAGTGAGAAAAATCGGCAAAGAGTAATGCTTTACTGTCTAGAAAGAAGGTGGTTAATTGTGGACTCGGTGAAGTATTTAAATACTAAATGCTGCATATAAGGTACTGTACAGATCATGTAATGTATGAAAATATGCCAAAGATGTAAGATTGGAGGCCTTCAATGGGAAAAGAGAAGTAAACAGAATAGGTATTGAGAAGAGCTTCTACTCGAACAATGAAAAATATTTGGAATAATTTACAACCAAGGGTTATTTAAAATAAATTTGTATTCCACTTTGGTGAACAGGAATGGCTTGAATGGATGAAATAGCCATTCCTTGTTCCTGAATTTTTAATGTTTTTATGAGTGCTGTTTAATTGGTAATGCGGTAATTCCTAGTTCTGATTTTGTTAATCACTGCTGGAAATATATTTGAAAATGTATCATTTATAAAATCTTCACAACATACTTCTTCATTGTTATCCATAATAGAAAAATGTACACTGACCAGTTCAGGAATGACAAGACATTGATTCTTGTGGAGCTGGGATACTCTCCACAGTGAAGGAGAATGCCACAGTGAACCAATTTGACCTATAGTCTGGGTAAAACCTGGGATTAGGTTCCCCATTTAGTGTCTGTAGTAGGCATTATAGCTGCACACTAGAAGAGTTAAGGAAAATACAGAAAAAAAAGCTTCAACATGAACATTAACTACCAAAAGTTGTTTTGAGAGACTGAGATATTGACACTTGCATCAGCCAACATCAGTCCATCTTTTGCATAGTGATCACAATCTCAAGTTTGGATGGGAAGTAGTTTTGCTATGTTAACTCATAGCTACTATTATTTCAGATTTATAGCCATGTATTTTCTTAGTTCTCTTGTGTCTAATGTTTGTAAATGATGGGAATTGTGTCCAACCCACTCATCCAAATCTGTTGGTATCGCTAAAGGTGTAGTGAGAAAAACAAATTTTAGATTAAGATGGATTTAGTATCTAGTTCCTCTTGTGACAATTTGTATCCAATCTGGTATAATCCAATTGAATCAAGGAGGAGTGAGATCCAGCGAGCACAGTATTAGGAAGACAAAAAAATTCGCTGTTTGGATGAGGTGGTATTTTCTGTTTAATATGTAGCTTTTTTTTTCTGTCTGAAAAACAACTGAGTTCTCACTTGGGTGATTGATGTTCTTCCAACCCCTACTCTCCTACAGCACAGTTAGGCTTGAGAATTTGAGTGGGAGTAACCTGCATCGTACTGGAGCTCTAGTGTGTTAATCATGACGTTTCTTACAATGTGTTTTTTATTTCCCTCATTCCCACTAATTTATTTAAATCACTGTTATGTCTTAGAATGCAGCACTCAGGAGTGCAAACAGTGAACATTTAAGGAACTGACCATGTTATAGATCTACACATATGTGGATCAACATATCTGCTTTTGGTTTAAGGCTGTATGTTCATTAAACATAAACTGCAATGTGGACACAGCATACACCACCTTGCTCATTGTTCTGTTTGCACTCCATAGTGCTTGGGGTTCCATATTACACAACACAGATCAGCAACTGAGTGAAATTTTATAAAAGGGAAACAGCATAGAGAGTCCTCTTCCAGGCAGGAACAATTTTACAGGCAAGTCTAAAAGCACTTTAATACATCAGATTTAATCCATGAGCCATTTATAATCTGTAGCAAGAGACTGTGTAGTTGTTTTAGACCTTGCTATGGAAGATATTCTGTGTATGACAGGCTTTTAGTTAATTGTTTATTGTACATTCTTCAGAAGAAAATGCTCTGTCACCGTGAACATTGGACAGTAAGGAGACAGGAAGCAGGGCGATGGATGCTACCTGTTGTGTAGGCTTTGTTGGCAGTCAGTTTTTCTGTCTAGATCAGCTTGTTTGAAAAGGGTAACAGAGTCATGAAGGAGCACCTACGTTTTGATTTCCAGGGCTGTATTTGGAAGAACCCTGGCTGACCCAAACCATGGGTCTATCAGATAATTCAGACAATCTGATTCCTAACTGTTGATTTTTTCATCTTCTGTTGTACAGTTGCTCATAATACTGTTTTAGTTTGGATGTGACCTTTGTAAACAAGAAAAATTGTGAACTTTTTAAAAAAAAAGAAAATGCTAGTAATGTATATCTGTATTTTTTAGATGATGTAATGATGGTTATATTGTCAAATAAAGTATTTTTGAGAACTGCATTGTCTTCTAAATTAATATAATTGCATTAGTATCACATATAGTATGGTTGCACCTTCTGTTGAGGAGATCTGT
Organism: Cetorhinus maximus; assembly: GCF_964194155.1. Taxonomy (NCBI): domain Eukaryota; kingdom Metazoa; phylum Chordata; class Chondrichthyes; order Lamniformes; family Cetorhinidae; genus Cetorhinus; species Cetorhinus maximus. The sequence continues at coordinate 12,211,776 of NC_135897.1, forward strand.
TAGATGTTCATTCAACATGGGACTGAACATATTTATTTGAGTCTTTGTGCCAACACAAGCTGCAGAAGTTCTGCTGAAGCTTTTCCAGGGCCTGGTCAAACCATATGGACCACTGTTCCATTTTGAACTGAGCAGACAGTAGTGGAGGAACCTCAGACTTTGCAATTGTCAAACAGGTTTGAGGTGCTCCCAACCTCTGGATGAAAGCAAAGTCTGCAAGGTGGATGAAATGGCTGGCCATGGCACTGTGGTACAGGAGGCCATTCAAGCAAGGGGAGCAAAAAGGAATGTAGTGGTAGTAAGGGGTGGTATAGTGAGGGGGATGGACACTGTTCTCTGCAGCAAAAAGCGAGAGTCCAGACGGTTATGTTGCCTGCCCAGTGCTAGGGTGCAGGACATCTGCTCAGGACTGGAGAGGAACTTGCAGTGGGAGGGGAGGATCAGTTGTCATGGTCCATATAGGTACCAATGACATAGGTAGAAAACTAGGAAAGAGGTTCTGCAAAGTCAGTATGAGGAGCTAGGTACCAAATTAAGAAGCAGAACCTCAAACGTACTTATCTCTGGATTATTACCTGAGCCATGTGCAAAATGGCATAGGGCAAATAAGATTAGAGACGAATGCGTGGCTCAAAGACTGGTGTGGGAGAAGTGGGTTCTGGCTTGTGGGGCACTGGCATCAGTACTTGGGAAAGTGGGTGCTGTACTGTTGGGATGGTTTACATCTGAACCGTGCTTGGACAAGTGTCATTGCAAATTGCATAACGAGGGAAGTAGAGAGGGTTTTAAACTAAACAAGAGGGGTGTGGGATCAAGTTTGGGTAGAGGTAGCAATTCAAAGTGGAGAGTCAAGACAGGAGAACAAAATAGTAAGATGAGAAATGAGGGTCAGAGAATGGCAGGGACAGAAAAAACCTAACAATACATCAACAGTCAAGACTAGATGTTACAAAGCTAAAAGACAAAACTGAAGTCTCTATCTGAATGCACGTAGCATTCATAACAAAGTCAATGAATTGATGGTCCACATTGAAGTAAATAAATATGATCTGATAGCAATTACAGAGACATGGCTGCAGGACGACAAAGATTGGCTCTTAATATTGAGGGTACATGATATTCAAGAAGAACAGGAAGCTAGGTAAAGGTGGAGGGGTAGCACTGTTAATCAGGGCATCGGTGCAATAGTGATGACCTTGGTTCAGGAGATCAAGATGTAGAGTTGGTTTGGGTGGAGATGAGGAATAGTAGAGGGAAAAAGTCATTAGTGGGAGTGGTCTACAGGCCCTCTAACAGTAGCCACAGTGTAGGGCAAAGTATTCAAGACAAAATATTGTGTGCTTGTGATAAAGGGATGGCAGTAATCATGGGTGATTTTAATCTACACACACACTGGAAAAATCAGATTGGCAGTAGTAACCTGGATGAGGAGTTCTTGGAATGCTTTCGAGATAGTTTCTTAGAGCAGCATGTTCTGGAACCAACCAGAGAGCTGGCTATATTAGACTTGGTAATGTGTATCTTACAGGATTAATTAATGACCTCAGAATAAAGGCACCCCTAGGTAGCAGTGACCACAATGTGACTGAATTTTACATCCAGATTGAATGGGAGAAGAGTGGGTCTAAGACTAATATCTTAAACTTAAATAAGGGCAGCCATGTGGGAGTGAAAGCTGAGCTAGCTGAAGTGAACTGGGAAACTAGGCTAGAGGATAGATCAATAGAGAAGCAGTGGCAGACATTTAAGGGGATATTTCAGATTATTCAGAATAAGTACATTCCTATTATAAAGAAAAATTCTAAGGGGAGGACCCACCATCCATGGTTAACTAAAGATGTTAAGGAAAGCATCAAACTTAAAGAAAAAGCATACAACTCCGCAAAGATGAGTGGCAGGACAGATGATTGGACAGAATATAAAGAAAGGAGAATGACTAAAAGGTTAATCAGGAGAAAGAAATTAGAGTATGAGAGGAAGCTAGCTAGAAATGTAAAAACAGATAGCAAGAGTTTCTACAGGTATTTAAAAAGGAAAAGAGTAAATAGAGTGAGTGTTGATCCTCTAGAGAGCGACTGGGGAGTTGATAGTAGATAATAAGGAAATGGCAGAAGAAATGAACAAATATTTTGCTCCTGTGTTCACTATAGAAGATACAAAAAACATTCCAGTAATAGCTGCAAATCAGGAGAAGAACAGGAGAAAGGAACTTGGTATAATTGAGATTACTAGGGAAATGGTACTGAGCAAATTGACGGAGCTGCGGGCTGGCAAGTCTCCAGGTCCAGATGGACTACATCCTAAGGCCTTAAAAGATGTAGCTAATGAGGTAGTTGATGTGCTGGTGTTAATTTTCCAAAATTCACTAAATTTTGGAAAGGTTCTATCAGATTGGAAGGTAGCAAATATAACCCCTCTGTTCAAGAAGAGAGGGAGGCAGGAAACAGGAAACTATAGGCCAGTTAGCTTGATGTTTGTCATAGGGAAGTTATTAGAACCAATCATTAGGGGGCTATAGCTGGGCACTTAGAAGAGCTCAAGGCAATAGGAAAGAGTCAGTGTGGTTTTGTGAAAGGAAAATCATGTTTAACTGATTTATTAGAGTTTTTTGGGGGGAGTAACATGCACAATAGATAAAGGGGAGCCTGTAGACATACTGTACTTGGATTTCCAGAAGGCATTTGATAAGGTGCCACATCAAAGATTATTACAGAAAATAAAAGCGCATAGTGTAGGGGATAACATATTAGCATGAAAAGAATATTGGCTGGCTGGCAGAAAACAGAGAGTATGCATAAATGGGTCTTTTTTTGGGTTAGCAGGATGTGACGAGTGGAGCCCCACAGAGGTCTGTACTGGGGCCTCAACTTTTTATGATTTACATCAATGACTTAGATGAAGGGAGTGAAGACATGGTGGCTAAATTTGCAGATGACACAAAGATAGGTATGAAAGAATGTTGTGAAGGTGACATGAGGATATAGATTGGTTGAGTGAGTGGGCGAAGTTTTGGTAAATGGAGTTTAAAGTGGGAAAATGTGAAGTTGTTCACTTTGGCGGAAGAACAAAAAAGCAAAGTGTTACTTAAATGGAGAACAGCTGCATAATTCTGAGGTGCAGAGAAATCTAGGTGTTATAGTATATGAGTCACAAAAAGTTAGTATGCAGGTACAGCAAGTAATTAAGAAGGCTAATGGAATGCTATCCTTTATTACGAGAAGGATTGAACATAAAAGTAAAGATGACGTTTCGAGTCTGAATGACTCTTCATCAGAACAAAGGAAATGGAGAAATGAGGTGAAATATAAGCTATAAATATATCTTTCTTTTCCCACCTATTTTAAAATTTATTTCGATCTATTGTTTTATCTCCACCTTTTAGCCCATTTCAATCCCTTCCCCATCCCACCCCCACTAGGGTCATCTGCCACTAGCTTGTCTTGCTTGCTACCTTTAATGTCCCCATTAGCACATTCCTTAGATAATATCATCACCATCAATACCCCTTTGTCCTTTTGTCTATGACATCTCTTCTTTGCCTCCACATATCACTGGCCCCCTATCCAGCACTACCTGTCCCACCCACCTCTACCAGCTTATATTTCACCTCATTTCTCCATTTCCTTAGTTCTGATGAAGAATCATACAGACTCGAAATGTCAACTGTATTCTCTCCGCAGATGCTGTCAGACCTGCTGGGCTTTTCCAGGTATTTTTGTTTTTGTTTCAGATTTCCAGAATCCGCAGTATTTTGCTTTTATAAAAGTAAAGATGTTATGCTTCAGTTATACAGGGCATTGGTGAGACTGCACCTCGAATACCGTGTGCAGTTTTGATCTCCTTATTTAAGGAAGGATGTAAATGCATTGGAGGCGGTTCAAAGAAGGTTTACTAGATTGATACCCGGAATCACAATCTGCTCAGTTATATTACCAGTTATCTGATTTCCCAATGTTGAAGAAATCACCATTCCATGTGTTGATCAACCTTGGTGAAGAACTTCCTGATATCACTCATAAAATTACATTTTAGAAGTTTAAATATTTGTCCCTTTGTCCTACTCTTGGCTTACTGCATCAAAATCCTGGAACTCCCTCCCAAAGAGCACTGTAGGCATAGCTACACCACATGGACTGCAGTGGTTCAAGAAGGTGGCTCACCACAACCTTCCCAAGGGCAATTAGGGATGGGCAATAAATACTGGTCTAGACAGCAATGCCCACCCATGAAAGAATTTTTAAAAATCAATGTACTTTTCTAGATTTATCTTTCCCATACAGTTTGACAACATTTTCAGTGTTTATCCTCTGTAAGGAACGTATCTTTTTATTTTCTGTTGGACTGTGGATTAAAATTACAATGGCTGCAGTTTGAAAGACATGTCCACTTGAACAGGATGAGAGTTATATACAATATTGCAGTCCTGGAACAGAGTGTGCCATGAAAGACAAGATGGTGTTGGAAAGGAGTCCTGGACCAAGGGAGCTGCTTGGCAACAACATTTTAACTGGCTCCTGACCAGGTGACCAGGTTTTGTGTGAGTGCAGTGCAGTAGAATAGCTCCTAGCCTGAAAGGAAAAAGACCTAAAACCTCTTTCCCCCGTGTGTGGAAGATTCCGGTAATTCCACAAAAATAGCTAGCTGGCTTTATCTCCTCATATCTCTATAACCTGCTGTCTCTCTGAAAACCCCTGCCAAGAGTTAAAGGGGAAAATCACTGTTAGAGACATTGAAAGGCAAGTGCTCAACCAGTGATCTAAATCCTGTAAGTGCTGGAAGACCACCTTGTGTCATCAACGAGAACTTAAAAGAATTTAGAAGACATCGATCAAAATCAACCCATCAAATCCTGTACTCTGGAATTGGTGCTATTGAACTGTTACATCCCACCCTTAAAATCCATGTCTTTGTGTGTCTTATGCTTCTTGTATGTGTGTGTATGGGATTTAAGAAGAGGATAGAGTTTAAGTTGTAGTGTTAGAAATTAGCATTTCATATTCCTTTCTTTTGCCACTGGTTAACGAGTTTGTTCCATAAATAGTTATTTACTTATTAAGTTTACAAACCTGGCGCTTATTTTCTAAATTAAACAGTTAGGTAGAATTGGGGCAATCTAGTGGTTTGGTCAAACTTTTCACATTTGTTGCGAATCGGGGAGCAGTGGGGCTTGATATTACAGTGTAATACCCCAGTGAGTCGGGACAAAGTTTGGGGGCTCGGGTCCAGGATATTTTGGAACAAAAGACAATGACAATTTGGGTGTAGATTTAGTAACTCATAAAAGCTAAAAGGAAAACCAGGTTTGTACTGTCAAAAATAAGATGGCACTGGAAACTGCTAAAGCTTTCCTGCAAGTGGAAGAGATGTCCCTGACGATTTTACAAGGGATCCCAAAAGCCAGGTTAATCCAATCGGCAAGAAAGTTAAGAGTAGGATTGTCTACCAAAGCTAGGAAGGCAGAGATGGCACAGCATTTGAAATCGGAAGGAATACCCGAGAGACCAAATTCTCCAAGGGGTAGTTCATTGGAATGAGCTCAGTTGCAAATAAAAAATAGAGGCAGCAGAAAAGGAAAGAAAGGGAGTTTGAAATGGCAAAGTTAGAAAAGGAGGAAAGAGAAAAAGAGGGAGAATTCCAGCTTAGAATGCTGACAGTTAAAAAAGAGACACCAGTAGGTGAGGCAGGACTTATTTCCAGATCAGAACCCAGTGGGAAGATGTTTAAATTTGTACAAGCACTTCCAAAATTTGATGAAAGGGATGTTGAAGCATTCTTTATTTAATTTGAGAAGATAGCTAAACAGGTGAACTGGCCAAAGGAAAACTGGACATTGCCCATGCAGAGGAAAGTGACAGGTAGAGCACAGGAAATTAATGCTTCACTATCAGAGGAGGTTTCCAGGGATTATGATGTGGTGAAAAAGGCCACTAGAGTACATATGAGTTGGTTCCTGAAGCGTAGAGACAAAAGTTTCAAAATTTAAGGAAACAGTCTGGACAAGTTTACATTGAATTTGAAAAGATTAAGCAAATTAGCTTTGGCAGGTGGATACGAGCATTTGGAGTTGAAACTACCTATGAAGTTCTCAGAGAGACTATTCTCTTGTAAGAATTTAAAGACTCCCTACCTTCTGTAATAAGAACCCATGTTGAAGACCAGAGGGTTGCAACTGCTAGGCAGACAGAAGATTATGAACTGATTTGTAAAATTAAACCATTGTTCCATCACCCCGATAAATGTGAAAAGGATAGAAAGTGGGAGAGTGAAAGGAAGGCAAGTAGTCAGGGTAAAGAATGGATAGCTGGGAATACCTTGAGATCTCCTCCCCAGATCAGGAAGGAAGGTACTGAGGGTGAAGGTGAAACTCAAAGACCTAGGTGTTTCCACTGTAATAAAGTGGGACATATTCGTGGAAGTTGCGAGGGAAGCCCAAGGGACTTATTGGAGTTCGAAAGAGTGAGTCCGAAAAGGGAACTCAAAAAGAAAACACCACAGATCAAATTGTAGCTTTAACTATAAATAAGGATCTGGAGGTAACCACTGCTGTGAATGCAGGTGAAGTGAATAAGGTAGATGAGAGATATAAAGGGTTTTTGTCTAAAGGGAAGATAACCCCTTTTTTATCAAATGATGCAGCTAAACACATAACTACATTAAGGGACACAGGAGCTACTCAAACTCTTTTGCTGGAGAAGGACCTAGTTTTCCCTCCAGAAAGCTCAATAAAAGCTGAGGTATTGGTAACCAGGATAAGTGGAGAGTACATCCCGGTTCCTTTGTACAAAGTGCAATTGGAATGTGATTTGTTATCTGGATCAGTGGTTGTAGGGTGGTTGAGAAATTACCCATGGATGGAGTTGATTTACTCCTGGGGAATGATTTGGCAGGAGTGAAGATTATAGCTTCGCCCAAAATTACGGAAAGTCCGAGAGAGGCTATAGAGACGGAGCAGTTACAAAAACAAGTTCCTGATATTTTTCCATTGTGTGTGGAGACCAGAGCAATGGCTAAACAAAGTCCATCATCAGAGGTCAAAGTAATACCACGAGCAGATGTTAGAGTAGCCAAAACCTTCTTAAGGATGAGGACAATTCAAAGGAAGTGTTTGGCAGGTCTTCATTAATTGAGGCTCAGAAAGCAGATCCAGAGTTAGACAAATTAGCACAGTCAGCTCAGAAGCTGAGGCGGAAGGGGTTCCAGAGTGCTGTTACGTTAAAAACGGAGTTCTGATGAGGAAGTGGAGACACCCTCACAGACCTGCGGTTGAGGAATGGACGGTTGTTCATCAGATAGTGGTACCGCCCAAATATTGTGAGGAGATATTGCAAGCAGCATATGAAATCCCTATGGCAGGACATGTAGGAATATGGAAAACCCAAGCATCGAACCTGGCCAAGACTTCATAAGGACATAGTGCAGTTTTGTAAAATGTGTAATACATGTCAGGTAGTAGGTAAACCTCAACATGTATTCAAACCAGCACCTTAAAAACCCATACCAGTTTTTGAAGAGCTATTCAGTCGGGTATTAGTAGATTGTGTAGGACCATTACCCAAAACGAAAGCAAGACATTAGCATATCCTTACAATCATGGATATGACAACCTAATTTCCAGAAGCTATTCCTTTAAGGACAATTACAGCTAAGGTGGTGGTGGAAAAGTTAATTTAGGTTTTCACTCGTTAAGGCCTACCAATTGAAACAAAGTTCTAACTTCATGTCTAAGATCTTCCAGGATATAATCAGTAGTTTGGGTATCAGATAACTAAAGTCTACCACCTATCACCCACAGGGAGCTTCAGAGAGATACCATCAGACTCTCAAAACCATGATTAAGACCTATTGCCATGAATACCCAAAGGATTGGGACAAAGGATTAGATTTCTTACTATTTGCTACCAGAGATTCTCCGAATGAATCTATTGGATTTAATCCATTCGAATTGATCTATGATCATGAAATAAGGGGTCCATTAAAAGTGATTATGGAAAAGTTCCTAAAGCGGAAAGACAAATCCTCCATGTTGGATTATGTGCTCATGTTTCTAGAAAGACTCACAGGAGCATGTAAAATAGCATGAGAACACTTAAAAATTTTCCAAGCCAAAATGAAAGAATGGGCAGGCAAACATGCTACAACTAGAACATTTCAAGCAGGAGATGAAGTATTGCTATTATTACATTTGTAGGGTGAACCCTGGAAAGCGAAATTCAGTGTCCCCTACAAGATAGTTAGCAGAGTTAGTAAAGTGACTAACCTGAAAGATACACCTGAAAGTAGGAAGAAGAAATGGTTATGTCACATAAACATGTTGAAGCAATATCATCACAGAGAAGATGATAAGACAGAGCATGTGTGCCAGGTGGTAGGAGTAGTGGAGGATGACAGAGAAGAAAAGCACAACAGTTCTTCCAGTCTCCCAGGCAACATTTATCCCTCAGCCAACATATAAAAATAGTCAGTTGAATTAGGGCAGCTTCATTCGAGGCTTTTAAGGTCAAGTTGCAAAAGAATCTCTGGTCAAGGTCCAGAAATCAGAGTTGCCAACTTGTGTCATTGGTGTTCCAGGAGATTTGGCCACATGATACTTGACATCTGATCACATGACAACTATAAATAACCAGTAGTTGAGTATCTTTGCCTTGAGATTTCTTGACAGCAGCTTTGTAAAAGAAGTTCTGAAAACCAGCAGGCCATCTGTCAGCAGGCAAAGAGGGGAATTTGAAGTGTGGCGGTAATTCACAGAGGAGAAACCAGAAGTGGAAGGAAGATTGATTTCACCAGTAACTAATGGTAGCTCAATGAAATTGCACTGATAAAACCAGTAGTAATATTCATAGTAATAACTCGTATGCTTAACTGGTGCTTAATAGGTGCAAAGCCCCAAAATCCTACCTGTAACTAGTAATTGTATAATCTGCTGGTATCCTGTAACTACAGTCAGAATACCCCTGCACTGCACAAGGTACGGTCAGGCAATCCACTCAATGCCACTTCTAACAGGTCTCAACTCTCTCCTCTTTACTTGGACTCAGGCTCTATGTGAAGGTGACAACTCAGCACCAAGAGCCTTAGTTCAAGCTGATCCATACCAGGAGTTCACACATCAAAAGCATCTGGCACAGACTGACCTGAAGCTAACTGAGAGGTTGCATAAAGGGCAGTGGACTTGGTGTTTGGGCATTTCTCACAGAGCACATTGTCCTAAATTCAGTTCAGCACCAACATTTCTAACACTTCCTGGAAAAGTTTTAATAGAATGATAGAAATTACAGGACCTGGCACTGGTGCTCCCTCCTGTGACCCCAATTATGTCCCATCCCCCCACCCCCCAAATCCCATGTGCACTATTTGTTTTCAAATATTAAGCCATTCCATTTTAAAAGGTGCTCTGGTCTCTACCTCACTAGCCACTTGTAGTGCAACATGCCGTGATCTAAAAGTTCTCAGTTCAAGAATCTTCCTTCTGCATTCTCCCTTGGTTCCTCTAGTGAGAATCCTAGTCTTGCCCCCTCGTTGGCCATGCACCCAACAATGGAAACAAACAGGCACTGTTCACCCACAGGAAGCTCCCGCTCCCCACCGCAAAACCTCCCCCCCTCCGCCACCACCCCACTCCCCCATACTTGAGCATCAAATTACTGACCCGTCTTGCCTCTCTCCTACCTTAAACCTGAGACTTCCTCTCTACACCCGCTGCCCAAGCCCCAGTCACTTGCCACAACAATGCTGCCTCAGTCTCCCCTGTTCCCCCTTTCGATGCCCCCTTCCCCAGTCTACCTCATTCCCTCACTCCCTCTCCCTCAAACACTCTGCCACATTATCCACCCATTCGTGCTGCTCCCGCCCAATTCCCCAGTGATACCCATTCACTCCACAGATCGCCTCATTCCCAGTTAGCCCAAAACACTGTTAAGTTCCACTCCTCCTCCAGTCTAAAACCCCCAGTCTCTATTCCCTCCTGCCTGTCTCCCCAAACTCCCCATCTTGCCTCCCTCACCCCTCTGCAATCTCCCCCAGTCTCTCCCCTCCCACCCAGTCTGTACTCTCTCCCCAACCTCCCTTGCCCATTCCCTCACTCTCACCCCTCCCCTCACACCTATCCCTCCCTCTTTCCCTGTCACACTGCCCCTGTCCCCATCCACCTTACTCTCCCCCTCACTCTACCTTCCCCTCACTCCCCAATAACTCTCCCCCTCGGTCCTCCCTCTCCCCTCACTCTGCTCCCTATCCTCAGTCTCCCCCATTCCACTTCACGCTCACCCATCATACTTCCCCTTCCCCCTCATTCTCCTCCCATCCCTTTACTTTTCCACCTCCCTTTCCCTATCCCCCTCACTCTCTTCCCCTCCCCCTCACTCGCTCCCCTCCTACCTCTCACCCCACCTCACTTTGCCCCTTCCTCTCCTACCTCTACCTGCTCCCTCTCCCCTCGCTCTTTTCTCTTCCCCCTCACACTACCTCCTCCCCCTTACTCTCTCCCCATCCATCTGCCTCCCTCTCCCATTCCCTCTCCCACCTCTCACACTTCCCCCTCCCTCACATACCTCCTCACATTGCACGCTCACTATCCCCATCACTCTTCCCCTCCTCCTCTCTCCTCCCCTTCAGCCTCCACCTCACTCTACCCCCGCCCCCTCAGTCTGCCCCACAACACCTCACTCTCACTGTCCCCCTTCCTCTCTTCCCCTCCCCAACACTCCCTCCCTCCCCAAGCTCCACCTTCCTCTCCCCCTCCTGCCTTCCCTCCATCTCCCCCTCACCCTATCTTCCCCTCTGCCCCTCCCCCTCTTCTCCTCCTTACATTCCTCTAACCATTCCCCTCCCCTTACCCTCTCCCCCCCAATCTTCCCTTCCCCACACCCCCTTACTCTCACCTTCCTCTCCCCCTCCCAATTACTCTGCCACATCCCCTCACGCTCCCCCTCCCTCACTCTCTCACTACCCCCTCTCCTCATTCCTTCTCCCCCTCACCACTCTCCTCCCCTCTCCCCAACCCCTCTCCTCACTCTCCTTCTCCCCTTCCCCTCACTCTCCTTCTCTCCCTCCCCAAATCTACTTCTCCTCCTCCCCTCACTCTCCTTTTCCACCTCCTTTCACTATCCTTCTCCCTCTCCTTCTTCCTCTCCCCTCCCTTAAAATCTCCCCGTCCCACCCTTCACTCTCCTTCTGCGCCTCCCCTCATTCTTCTCCACCATCTCCCCTCACCCACCCTCTCACCTTCACTCTCCTCCTCCCTCGCATCCTCCCCTTCACCCTCATCGCCCCATATCCTCGTTTTCCCTGCCCCCTCACCCTCCCTCTCTCCCTCATTCTCACCCCTCTCTGCCCCTACCCCTTCTGCCTCACTCCCCCCGCTTCTCCGAACCCCTTCACTCTTCCCTTCCCCCTTCATTTTCCTCTACCCCTCCCCTCCAGCTCACTCTCTGCCCCCACTCAACCCTCCCCCTCCCCTGACTCTACCACTTCACTTCCCCTCCCCTTCACTGTCCCCCTTCCCCTTCACTCACTGCCCCACTCTCCCCTCCCCCGACTCACCCCTCCCTCATCTCCCTCTCAACCTCCCCACATCCCCCTCCCCCACTCTTCCCCAGCCGGTCTCCCCTTCCCCTCCGCTCCCCTCCTCACACTAACTCTCACTCTACCCTTCCCACTCACTCTCGCCATCCGCTTCCCCTGCCAACTCCCCCTCCCCCATTCTCCTCAATGTGTTCCCTCTCTCCCACCTCCACCACCCCTCACCCTCCCCCCACCCATCCCACGCCCCCTCTTCCCCTCACTCTCCCCATCCCCCTCCCTCTCACCCTTCACCTCCCCCTACCACTCTGTCCCCTGCCCCTCCCTCTCCTCTACCCTCTCCCAGTCTCACTCTCCTCCTCCCACCTCAAAGTCCGCCTCTCCCCTCCTCACTCCCTGTCCCCCCTCTCCCCTGCCTACATCCTGCTCCCCCTCTCCACCCCCCCACCCTCCCCCTTTCCCAGTCCGCCTCTCCCTTCCCCCTCTCCCTTACCCCCTCCCCATCCCAATCCTCTACACCCTCCCCGTCCCACTCTCCCCTCCCCGTCCCCCTCTAACCTCCAATCCTCCCTGTCCCATTCTTCTGCCCCCCCAATCTCCACTCCTCTCCCCCACTCCCCATCCCCCTCTCCTCTCACCCTCTCCCTTCCCATCCCCCCAGCCCGTCCACCTCAAACCTCCTCCCCTCCCCCTCCTGACACCTCTCCCCCCTCCCCCTCTCACTCCCCCCCCTCCTCCCGATCCCGTCTCCCCTACCCCTTTCTATCCCTCCAGCCGTCCACCTCAAAACCTCTTCCCCTCCCCTCCTGACCCATCTTCCCCCTCCCCATCCCCCTCTCCTCTCCTCTCACCATCTCCTCCCCTCGTCCCCTCCTCTCCTCTCCCCCTCCCCATAACCTGTCACCCTCTCTCCTCCCCCTCTCCCATTCCCCTCCCTCCTCTTTTCTCCTGTCCTTTGTGTACCTCTCCCCTCCGCTCTCTTCCACCTTTCCCCATTACCCCCACTCCCCGTCCACTCACCCCCTCCTTATCCACCTCCCTCTCCTCTCCGTTCCCCGCCCCCCCCTCCCCATTCCCTCATCCCCCTCCTTATCCACCTTCCTCTCTCCTCCCCCTCTCCTCTCCCTTCCCTGTCCCCCTCTCCCCATTCCCCTCCCTTCCCTGTCCCCCTCTCCCCATTCCCCTCCCTTTACCCCTCCCCCTCCCTTCGTCCGTCCTCTTCTCTGTTCCCCTCCCTTTCCCCCTCCTCATCTCTCATCCCTCTCCCCCATCTAACTTCCCCTCCCTCTCCCCTCCCCTCCCACCATGCCCCTCTCCTCTCCCCGGTCCATCCCTCTCTCCTCTCCCCCCTCCGCTCTCACTTACATCTCCTCTCTTTCCTCCCTTCCCCCCCACCTTCTCCTCCCCTCCCCCCCTCCTTGTTCCCCCCTCCCCCCTTGTTCCCCCCTCCCCCCCATCCTCCCCCCTTGTTCCCCCCTCCCCCCATCCTTGTTCGCCCCTCCCCCCTCCACCCCCTTGCTCCCCCCATCCTCCCTTGTTCCCCCCGTCCTCCCCCTCGTTCCCCCCCATCCTGCCCCCTTGTTCCCCCCCATCCTCCCCCCTTGTTCCCCCCCATCCTCCCCCCTTGCTCCCTCCTCCTCCTCCCCTTGTTCCACCCCTCCTCCCCCATGTCCCCTCCACCGTTCTCCTTCCTCCCCACGTTGCCCCCGCTCCATCCCCTCCTCCCCCCTTGTCCACCCTTCCCCACATTGTTCCCCTCCCCTCCCCCTATGTTCCCCCCTCACCCCCGTTCATCCCCCCCCTTGTCCCCCTCCTCCCCACCTTGTTCCCCCCTTCCTCTCCCCACCCTCCTCCCCACCTTGTTCCCCCCACCCTCCTCCCCCCCTTGTTCCCCCCACCCTCCTCCCCCCTTGTTCCCCCTCAACCTCCTCCCACCTTGTTCCCCCCCACCCTCTTCCCCCCCCACCCTCTTCCCCCCCCACCCACCTCTCCCCTTGTTGCCCCCGCTCCATCCCCTCCTCTCCCCTTAATCCCCCTTCCATCTTGTTCCCCCCACCCTCCTCCCCCCTTGCTCCCCACCTCCTGCTCCCCCTTGTACCACGCCCTCCTCCCCCCTTGTTCGCCCATCCCCGCTTGTTCCCCCCTCCCCCTTGTCCCCCCTCGTTCCCCCCTCCGCTCTTGTTCCCCCCTCCCCCCATTGTTCCCCTCCCTCCCCCACTGTTCCCCCGTCCCTCCCTCCCTGTTCCCCCCTCCCCCCCTATTCCCCCTCCCTCCCTCCTGTTCCCCCTCCACCCCCCGCTCCCCCTCCCTCCACCCCCCCCTGTTCCCCCTCCCTCCCCCTGTTTCCCCTCCCTCCCCATGTTTCCCCCCTACCTCCCCCCGTTCCCCACCCTCCCCCCCCCGTTCCCCTCTCCCTCCCTCCCCCCTTGTTCCCCCCTCCCTCCCTCACCCCTTGTTCCCCCTCCCTCCCCCCTTGTCCCCCTCCTCCCCACCTTGTTCCCCCCTTCCTCTCCCCACCTTGTTCCCCCCACCCTCCTCCCCCCCTTGTTCCCCCCACCCTCCTCCCCCCTTGTTCCCCCTCAACCTCCTCCCACCTTGTCCCCCCCCACCCTCTTCCCCCCCCCACCCACCTCTCCCCTTGTTGCCCCCGCTCCATCCCCTCCTCTCCCCTTGTTCCCCCCGCTCCATCCCCTCCTCTCCCCTTGTTCCCCCCTCCCACCTTGTTCCCCCCACCCTCCTCCCCCCTTGCTCCCCCCTCCTCCTCCCCCTTGTACCACGCCCTCCTCCCCCCTTGTTCGCCCCTCCCCCTTGTCCCCCCTCATTCCCCCCTCCGCTCTTGTTCACCCCTCCCCCTTGTTCCCCCCTCCCCCCATTGTTCCCCTCCCTCCCCCACTGTTCCCCCGTCCCTCCCTCCCCCCTCCCTGTTCCCCCCTCCCCCCTGTTCCCCCTCCCTCCCTCCTGTTCCCCCTCCACCCCCCTCTTTTCCCCCCTCCCTCCCCCTGTTCCCGCTCCCTCCCCGTTTCCCCTCCCTCCCATGTTTCCCCCTACCTCCCCCCGTTCCCAACCCTCCCCCCCCGTTCCCCCCTCCCTCCCTCCCCCCCCTTGTTCCCCCTCCCTCCCTCCCCCCTTGTTCCCCCCTCCCTCCCTCCCCCCTTGTTCCCCCCTCCCTCCCTCCCCCCTTGTTCCCCCCTCCCTCCCTCCCCCCTTGTTCCCCCCTCCCTCCCTCCCCCTTGTTCCCCCCTCCCTCCCTCCCCCCTTGTTCCCCCTCCCTCCCTCCCCCCTTGTTCCCCCCTCCCTCCCTCCCCCCTTGTTCCCCCCTCCCTCCCTCCCCCCTTGTTCCCCCCTCCCTCCCTCCCCCCTTGTTCCCCCCTCCCTCCCTTCCCCCTTGTTCCCCCCTCCCTCCCTTCCCCCTTGTTCCCCCCTCCCTCCCTTCCCCCTTGTTCCCCCCCCACCACCCCCGTTTCCCCCTCCACCCCCCCTCTCCCGTTCCCCCCCCACCCCCCCCTCCCGTTCCCCCCCTCCCGATCCCCCCCTCCCCCCTCCCGTTTCCCCCCCTCCCGTTGCCCCCCCACCCCCCCTCCCCGTTCCCCCCCACCCCCCCTCCCCGTTCCCCCCCACCCCCCCTCCCCGTTCCCCCCCACCCCCCTCCCCGTTCCCCCCCACCCCCCCTCCCGTTTCCCCCCACCCCCCCTCCCGTTTCCCCCCCACCCCCCCTCCCGTTTCCCCCCCACCCCCTCCCGTTCCCCCCCCACCCCCCTCCCGTTCTCCCCCCACCCCCCTCCCGTTCTCCCCCCCACGTCTCCCCCCTCGCCCCCCCACGTCTCCCCCCCCGCCCCCCCTCGTCTCCCCCCCCACCCCCCCTCGTCTCCCCCCCCTCGTCTCCCCCCCCCTCGTCTCCCCCCCACCCCCCCTCGTCTCCCCCCCCACCCCCCCTCGTCTCCCCCCCACCCCTCCTCGTCTCCCCCCCCACCCCCCCTCGTCTCCCCCCCCACCCCTCCTCGTCTCCCCCCCCACCCCTCCTCGTCTCCCCCCCACCCCTCCTCGTCTCCCTCCCCCCTCCCTCCCTCGTTCCCCCCTCTCCCCCTTGTTTCCGCCCCTTCCCCCCCCTCGTTCCCCCCACCTCGTTCCCCCCCTCCCCCCTCCCCCTCCCCCTCGTTCCCCCCCTCCCCCTCCCCCCCCCCTCGTTCCCCCCTCCCCCTCCCCCCTCGTTCCCCCCTCCCCCTCCCCCTCCCCCCTCGTTCCCCCCTCCCCCTCCCCCCTCGTTCCCCCCTCCCCCTCGTTCCCCCCTCCCCCTCCCCCCTCGTTCCCCCCTCCCCCCTCGTTCCCCCCTCCCCCTCCCCCCTCGTTCCCCCCTCCCCCTCCCCCCTCGTTCCCCCCACCCCCACCCCCTCCTCCCCCCTACCTCCTCCCCCCTCCTCCCCCTCCTCCCCCCCTCCCCCCCTCCTCCTCCTCCCCTCCCCCCCTCCTCCTCCTCCCCCCCCTCGTTCCCCCCACCCCCACCTCCCCCCCACCTCCTCCCCCCCTCCCCCTCCCCCCCCTCCTTCTTGTTCCCCCGCCCCCCCCCCCTCCTTCTTGTTCCCCCGCACCCCCCCCCCCCTCCTCCTCCTTCTTGTTCCCCGCCTCCTCCTCCCCTTGTTTCCCCCCCACCCCGGTCTCCCTTGTTCCCCTCTCCCCCTCCCCATCCCTCTCTTTCCCCGCCCCCTCTCCAATCTCGGGCGGCCCTCAAGCCCCGGGCTCGATTCTGACTCGGGTAGGCGCCGGCCCGCTCGGCATTCACGGGGATCCTTCCCCTTCACCCCCGCTGGCGGCTGGGAGTCACCGGGGTCCGGAGCGGCGGAAAGGACAGCGGTGCCGAGTGTGGAGAGGGGGAGAGGCCCCGGCCCCGGCCCCGGCCCCGGGTCCCGGGTCCCGGCTCCCGGCTCCAGCTGGGCCTGTCCCCAGCGCCTGGCCTCCAGGCCCGGGTTGCCGGGCTGCAGATTCCCCTGACCCTGTTCTCACGCGCTCCTGTCGTCACAATAGGAACAGGAGGAGGCCATTCAGCCCCTCAAAGCTGCTGCCCCACCGGGGACCAGCTCACTCCACCTTTATCTCCCAATACCTTTGGGGTTAACACAAACCAATCTCAGATCTAACGCTGATCCAGCCATTGTGGGAGAAAGCTCCAATCTTTTACCATCCCTTATGTGGAGAAGTGTTTCCTAATTTCACTCCTGAAAGGTCTGACTCTAATTTTTACACTCTGTCCCCATAGTCTGAGACCCCCAACCAGTGAAAATAGTTTCTTCCAATGTATTGGCCAACTTAATATCCTGAGAATTTGGATCTTCTAAATTCCAGGGCGTACAACACCAGTTTGTGTAATCTCTCCTCATAATTTAACCCAGAGAGTCCACGTAACATCCTGGCAAATCAACATTGCACTTCCTCCAAGGCTGAGTCATCCTTCCAAAGCTGCCGAGAACTGCTCCAGTGTGGTCTGACCAGGGCTTTGTATAACTGATGTATGATTTCTACTCCCTTGAAATCTAGTCCTCTAGATATAAAGGCCAGCATTCCATTAGCCTTTCTGACTACTTTCTGTACCTGTTCATGACATTTTAATGATCTTTGTACCAGGACTTTCAAGTCTCTTTGGACCCTCACTGTTTCTAGGTTTTCACCATTTGAAGAGTACCCTGATTTGTCCTTTTTAGGCCTGAAGAGGAAGATTGCACATTTGCCGACATTGAAATCCATTTTCCATATTCACAATCTACCAATATCGCTTTGTAATTTTACACTTCCTTCTATACAGTCTACAATGCCACCTAGCTTTGCATCATCAACACATTTAGATATGGGGATTAGACTCTTTATCCTGCGTAGACTTGATGGGCTGAATGGGCTCCTGTTCAGTAAATATCTATGTTTCTATGATATGGATATCATGGCCTAGCTCTCCATCCTCCTGTCATTAGATTTTTCATGAATTTTCCCTCATCCCTTCCCTAATTAGATTCTTGGGCTGTCCCTCTATCCTACCATCATTAGGTTCTCATGATCTGTTTCTTTATCTCCCATGCGTTAGGTTTTCATGACTTCTCCAGCTGTCCTGTGCTCTGCAATGCAGCGTCATAGAGCTCTGTTCAAACAGTGGTTGCTTGTCTCTGGCAGAAAATCCAGGGCATCTTCAGCCCATCTCCCTATGCCACCCACTCTCAGCAAACACAATGGCCAGCTGCAGCCAAGGAGGAGGCAATTCCACTGGACCACTAGATCCAGGAGTCAAGATGTGGAGTTCACGCATGTGCGATACAATGTCCAACGGTTAGGATTTGCTGCTGTCACGACAGAAGACATGATGTTCTTTGATAGTCTGCTGCCTGGCCGTGTGGTGACTGATCCCGATATTCTGGAAGCGAGCAATGTAGACTGGTTGCAGACATTGCGAGGTAGGGCTGCATTTCCTGTTGGGTCTAAGTCTAGTATCTTAAACTTAAATAAGGGCAACTATGTGGGGATGAAAACTGAGTTAGTTGAAGTGAACTGGGAAACTAGGCTAGAGGATAGATCAATAGAGAAGCAGTGGCAGACATTTAAGGGGATATTTCAGATTATTCAGAATAAGTACATTCCTATTATAAAGAAAAATTCTAGGAGGAAGATCCACCATCCGTGGTTAACTAAAGAAGTTAAGGAAAGCATCAAACTTAAGGAAAAAGCATACAACTCTGCAAAGATGAGTGGCAGGACAGATGATTGGACAGAGTATAAAGAACGGCAGAGAATGACTAAAAGGTTAATCAGGAGAAAGAGATTAGAGAATGAGAGGAAGCTAGCTAGAAATGTAAAAACAGATAGCAAGAGTTTCTACAGGTATTTAAAAAGGAAAAGAGTAAGTAAAGTGATTGTTGGTCCTCTGGAGAGTGACAGTGGGGAGTTAATAGTAGATAATAAGGAAATGGTGGAAGAAATGAACAAATATTTTGCTTCTGTGTTCACTATAGAGGATATAAAAAACATTCCAGTAATAGCTGCAAATCAGGAGATGAACAGGAGAAAGGAACTTGGTGAAATTACAATCACTAGGAAAATGGTACTGAGCAAATTGATGGAGCTGCAGGCTGGCAAGTCTCTGTGTCCCGATGGACTACATCCTAGGGTCTTAAAAGTGGTGGCTAATGAGGTAGTTGATGTGCTGGTGTTAACTTTCCAAAATTTGCTAGATTCTGGAAAGGATCCATCAGTTTGGAAAGTAGCAAATATGACCCCTCTATTCAAGAAGAGAGGGAGGTAGAAAACATAACTATAGGCCAGTTAGCTTGACGTCTATTGTGGGGATGTTGTTATAATCGATCAATAAGGAGGTTATAGCTGGGCACTTAGAAGAGCTCAAGGCAATCAGGAAGAGTCAGCATGGTTTTGTGAAAGGAAAATCATGTTTAACCAATTTATTGGAGTTTTTTGAAGGAGTAACTGCATTTCATGT